>NW_010363416.1:0-65000 GCF_000414095.1 Morus notabilis | reverse complement strand
GTGTTTGGTGTGCTATGAGTCTAGGTGGAAGAAAGGTAAGAAACCGTCCAATGGGAGAAAACGTGTGCTGGTGAAGGTGTTATGGTAATTCCAATCGAACTACGATCGAACTAAGGTGTTATGGTACATTCCGATCAAACTATGGTATAGCCGGAGCATGTTAAAAATTTAACTTGGCATCGTGATAAGAGGATCGACGATGGCATGCTATGACACCCCGCCAATTCTCCATAGTGAAAGGCATTTGATATAGAGAATCTTGAATTTAGTGCGAAAACTAGGAATGTCCACCTTACGTTGTCAACAAAGGTGTTATTGTACATTCCGATCGAACTATGGTACATCCGGAGCATGTTAAAAATTAACTTGGCATCATAATAAGAGGATCGATGATCTCATAGTATGACACCCCACTAATTCTCCATTGTGGAAAACATTTGATGCAGAGAATCCTGAATTTATTGCGAAAATAAGAATGTCCGCTTTGCGTTGTCGGCTGATGGAGTGAATCCGTATAGTAATTTTAGCAGCAAACACAATACTTAGCCCATCGTCCTTGTAAACTACAATCTTCCAGAGACTTGTGTATGAAGCGGAAGATTCTAAAGTTGTCCTTGTTGATTTCTAGACCGAATTAACTAGGAAATGACATTGATGTCTACTTAGCACCGTTGATTGATGAGTTGAGGCTATTGTAGGAAAGTGGGATGGAAGTTAACGATCATTTTCGTGATGATTCCTTCGTACTCAGAGCAATGTTGATGTAGACTATTAATGACTTTCCTGCATATGGAAA
This sequence comes from Morus notabilis, assembly GCF_000414095.1. Classification (NCBI taxonomy): domain Eukaryota; kingdom Viridiplantae; phylum Streptophyta; class Magnoliopsida; order Rosales; family Moraceae; genus Morus; species Morus notabilis. The sequence goes on along the minus strand of NW_010363416.1, from coordinate 64,204 downwards.
CCTATCTGGGTACTCAGTTACCAATTCCGTAGGTTGCCCTATTTGCATAACAGAGGCACCTTCGATCCGATTGAAACACGGAAAGAAGACGGTGTACGGTGGCCATAGAAGATTCTTGCCTATGAATCATCATACCGCAAACAAAGAAAAGGTTTTAATGATAAAATAGAAGAAAGACCACCTCCAAGACCTTTGATAGGTAAACAAGTGTTTGAGATAGTCAATAACATAAAAGTTGTCTTCGGGAAGAAGAAAGGTACAAATAATGAGCCGGTGATCGAACCTTGGAATAAAAAGTTATTTTTCTTTGATCTTCCATATTGGAGTTCATTATTAATTCATCATTGCTTGGATGTCATGCACGTTGAGAAGAATGTTTGTGAGTCAATAGTTGGCACGCTACTTGGCATCCCTGGTAAAACTAAAGACGACCTCAATGCAAGGTTAGATCTCATGGAATTGAACATTAGAGGTGACTTGGCTCCTGAGAAAATAGGCTCCCGCACATATTTACCTCAGGCTAAGTACACATTAGAGAAGTATTTTTCATCATCATTCTTCGACATCATGATTCATTTAACAGTACATTTAGTCCGTGAAGTTAGGCTTTGCGGGCCAGTGTACTTGAGGTGGATGTACCCTTTCGAAAGGTACATGAAGATTCTAAAAGGTTACCTTAAGAATCAAAATAGGTTGGGGGGTTGCATCGTGGAAAATCACATAGCCGAAGAAGCTGTAAAATTTTGCTCAGAGTACTTGTCTAACGCGAAAGTAATTGGCATACCAAAGAAGGTAAACATGGAGCCAAATGGTAAATCTATCAATATTCCTTCCTCGGTTTCTCACGAAGCATGGGAACAAGCTTATCTCTACGTGCAATATAATGCTCGTGAGGTGGAGCCATACATACAAGTCTACAAAAAACAAATAAAGGCGGCAAACCTAAAAAGAGGGAGAAATGACAAGTGGTTGCAAGATGACTATAACTGGACATTTAGAGAGTGGATAATGACACATTTACTCCAAGGTTCGCACGTCGGGAAATGAAGGTGTGTCGGAAGACTTGTTTAAGCTAGTCGGAGGACCCTCGTCAATGGTAATGAAATATACATCATACTCAATAAATGGCTATAACTTCTACACTCGGGAGAGAGATGAGAAGCACCCGGTCTAAAATAGTGGTGTTAGTCTCCGTGCCGATGCTATGCATATTTCGTCTCCAAATACAAGAATCTCGTATATAGAATAGTGACCTACTAAGGTTTTGTGGAGTACATATGGGAACTTGAATATTGCGGATTGCGAGTGACACTTTTTGTGTAAGTGGGCCGACAATAATTATGTGAAAATCGATAGTGACGGCGCTACAGTGATTGACTTTTTGGCAACACAAGCAAAACAAGTTTTCTATACAACCGATTCCAATGATTTAGAGTTGTCCTTAGTTGTTCTCATGAAGTCAAGCCTTATTCGTGATGGAAAAGGGGATGAAGATGATTGTAACGACATTCCATCGGTGAGTAGAGGCTTAGCACCCATTGACGAGGTTGTCGTTTTTTATGACCGCTTAGATGTTGAATGGACATGGGTTGAAAATAATAGAAAAAGAAAAAATGATAAACTATATGTTGTTATAATTTATATGACATTTAATTAATATGTTGTTGTAATATTAAACATAAACTACATTTATTGATGTATTATTTAATATTTATAATTCATTTTTATTTAGAAATTTAATATTTTATTTTGCAATTATAATGGTTCTGTGAATTGTGACTAAAAAGCTGATAAAACATAGAATTAATAAGGGGACAACAAAAAAAGCTTGATTTTTTTATTTGGGAAGAACATATAACGATTTTTTTAGAAAACCGTCATTATAAATCTCAACATTAGACAACGGTTTTATAAAAAACCGTCGTCTAAAATGCGCGATGTTTATTATTGTTGAGATTAGATGACGGTTTATTAAGAAAACCGTCGTCTGATATAATTTTTAACGATGGAGAAAAACTGTCGTTATATGCCACAGACATTTAACGACTCGTGATTAGACGATGATTATTCTAACCATCGTCTAATCTTTTAACGACGATTATTAACGGTCGTTAAATATCAGATTTTTAATAGTGCCAAATCATTGTCTATATATTGAGAATCTTGGTATATACTTTCAGAAATATGGAGTGATGCCTATAAATGTTTATACATACATATATTTCTTCGTACTTATGCATTCATTATATAAGAAGATTCTGCCGTAGGGCATCCTAATGTAGGGCTCCATAAGACCAATTATATAGGAAGATTCTGTCCTAATGCAGGGCTCTCTATATATAAGACCCTTTATTGTAACCGTAAAACTTAAAACTAAATACTACATTTTATATGGCACCAGATAAAATAAAGATATCTTTGAAACCTTTATTGTTACATTTATTTTATGATAGTCTCATTTTAATGGCACAATTGAAATCTATAGGCTCCATAGTAGGATGTCCCCACAATAGAATTCCCCCATTGCAACGTACTTTGGTTTCACAAATTAATTGTTGAACCTTATGGGCATGTGCTTGCCAAATAAACCAAGAAAATTGTCCTTTACAAAAGGAAAAAAAGAAGTGAATAGAAATAATATATAAAAGTCTAGTTTTTCCGGCCATGGTTTGCACAGTATTCTTCTTAGTAACCCATCCCGGGATCCATACTAACCGAAAACGGTAATCAACCTTAGCACAATTACTATGATACCCCTCCCATTTTTGTTTTTCTTGTTTAATATGTTAATTCTTCAACACATGTTTTTTTTACATGTATAATTAAACTAACACCTTTCTTTTTCATTTAAAAAAAATAAAAAAATTGTTCTCCACAACAAAATCATCTTTTTTTTCAACAACACGTCTCTTGCTCTCTCTCTTTTCTATATATATATATAAACCTCTCTAGTCCCTCTCTCGTAGCTCTTAATAATATATCTCCCTTTTCTCTCTTTCTTCACTTTCTCAATTTTCCTTCAAAACAAGAGGAAAAAAAAAAGGAAAAATGGTGAAGTTCTCAAAGGAGCTAGAAGCTCAGCTAATACCGGAATGGAAAGATGCCTTTGTGAACTACTGGCAACTGAAGAAGCAAATAAAGAAGATTAAGCTTTCGAGAATTCCTAAACAACCTCATCATAATCATGATATTCCTCAAGACACCAATGTTGTCGGAGACTTTGGCCGTTCCATTTTCGACCCAGTTCGCTTCACCGCGAAGAAACTCTTCTCCGACAAGCTCTTCGATTCTGATCATCACAACAAAGCTGAGCTTATTCAGGTAACGAGTGACATATATTATATATATATATATATATATATAATTGAAACGTAATTATTAAAATTTGTCTATATATATGGTTTTTAAGTTAGAATAAATAGAACAAAAAAAGATTCCGAAATTTATGAAGCTTTTCTGGTACTTCCTCCTTTTCTGTTTCGGTCATGAGTTTCAGATTTTGTCTTTCTTTTTTCCTTTTGTTATTATTTTTTTGGTATAATTTTGCGTACAAAATATGTCCTGGCCTATCAGAAGAAAATAATTACCCCGTGACGTCATTTTCCGAGAAAATTTCTCCGGCTATTTCCGGTACTTCCCTTGTAAATGGGTTATAATCCCTTGTTTTTTTATTTTATTATTCTTTTTACGTACATAAGTCTCTTTCTCTACCTTGCACAGCTGACAGAAAAAGTCCCGGGGTGACACAGCCCTCCAAATTTTTTTAGGCTAATCACTGCCAATATATAGTTGATAATATATATATATATATACACACACACATATATATACAGGTCCAAAGTGGCTTTTTATGGTCGATCTTTCGGCACAATCATTTGTGCCGTGAATGTTTTGAACGCTAATTTAAATGTTTGCGTGGATCCCATTTATACGCATTTATTTCTGTCCTCCCACATAGGTTATATAACAGAAACATAATATATATGTGTGTGTGTGTGTGTGTGTGTATATATATATATATATATATTTGTTAAGAACAGTGGTTACGTTAGAAGTCATACTTCCTCATCTCCAACCCAATAAGCGTGGGTTTCGCGTGACAGGTTCTTAATTAATAAGCTACTGTAAATATAGTGTGTGTATATATATTTGATATTATAGCTTTTCACTAATATATATTTGTATAGATATGGTGTATGACGCCACAACGCAACTATAAATATGGAGTGTGAACAAATGTTGAACTAGTTTTGGCCATTATAGAAGCTTCAATAGAACCATAATATGTAGAGAAAGCCAAAGTTTTTAGAAAATAGGTCATATCTGAATAATGGACAGTTGGCGATTGTCACTAGGAAGACTTTTTTTTTTTCCTTTACACTTTCCTTATTTCTCGTCCTTTTTTATTTTTTGTTTTTTGTTTTATTCTTCTCTTTTGTTTGGATCAATTATCTCCATAACAGGAAAAGTAATTAAATAAAAAAATATTGCTAGCAGCTAGTAACACTGTCCTTGTTTTAGCTTTTGCACTTAATTTTTGAGTTTCTTATTCTCTCACGAAAGCCATATTGGAAAACGGTTGTAGGCGCACTTGAATCACGAAGTCATCGTGACAGGAAAAAGAAAAAAAAAAAACATTATACATCTAAACATATATATATATATATATTTAATAGAACCACAATGAAAATGACACTAGAAAACAAAGTGAAAAAGCAATACCATTAATATCAATATCATGATCAGTTTTGGCTATATTCTTTTGCTGCGCAGGTTAAGCGTAAAATCATGGAGAACGGTGAAGAAGAAGAGATTTATGAAACTGAGCTAGCTCAGTTATTCTCTGTAGAAGATGAGGTATAATATATAGCATTAATTTATAGACCCAAAAAACCCAAAAAAAAAAAAAAAAAAAAAAACAATACAAATTGTTTTGGCGTAAAAAAATTTACCACTAATAATTATTGAACTTTACGTGGATAAATTTAGTACGGTAAAATCGTAATAAAATTGAATTTAAATGGGTTGTTGGATTGATATATGCATATATAGGTCACGATTTTCTTTGAGAGATTGGATGAAGAGCTTAACAAGGTAAACCAATTTTATCGTACAAAAGAGGGAGAGTTTCTGGAGAGAGGGGAGATTTTGAACAAGCAACTTCAGATCTTGCTTGACCTTAAACAAATTCTCAAGGACCGAAGATGGAAGAATTCTCCATCAAAGCTCAACTCTTCTGCTAGTGTTCCTTCTTCATGGGCATCTTCTCCTCGGAGCTCTGATTACACCGGTGAGTGTTATTTATGTCTTTTCATTTTCCATTTTGTCGACTAATTAATTATTCATGACATATAAAAGTGAGAAATGTAATACGTTTATTTTATACGACAGTAACATTGAAAAGGAGTAACAATATGAAATGCAATTATTACCAATATTATTCTTTACCCTTTCAGTGTTTTTGTTATATAAAATAAATTAATATCATATTACGATCTAAGATAGCTAGTCCTTCTAAATACCAAAGCAATCCCATAGGCCATATATATGCTTTTATGAACAAGGGTAATAAAGTAAAACCCTTGGCAAGGATATTCTTTTTCTTTTATATGTACAAACTATCTGTCTCTGTTGCATATATATTTGATCTGCTCGTACGCAATTTATTGCATTCAAACCTATATTTAAGTGTATACAACTCCCCGGGAAAAATAAATAAATTATTTAACTAAAAAAATAAGAAAGAAACATGCTTGACTATTTTTTCTACGGAAGAAAGTCATCTCTTTAATTTTCACTACTTTTTTTTTTTTTGGTTTATTTGGGCTGATCTCAAATTATCTCAATTAATCAATCATGTCTTCTCTTGTACTGATTTTGAAAATTAAGGTCACATTTTTATTTATAACGATAATAATAATAACAATAATATTAACGATAATAATAACGATGATGATGACGATAATAATAACGATGATGATGATGATGAGGATAATGATAATGATAATGATAATGATAATGATAATGATAATAATAATAATAATAATAATAATAATAATAGTAATAATAGTAATAGTAATAATAATGATAATAATGATGATGATATATAATAATAATAACGATAATAATAATGATAATAACGATAATAATAATAATAATTATTATTATTATTATTATTATTATTATTATAATAATTATAATAATAATAATAATAATAATAATAATAGTAATAATAATAAGGTCATATTTTGATACTAATGGGTCGTGCGTAGACGAACTTCCCAGAACGGGAAAGAATTTAATCTTTTAATTTATTCCCATAAAATCATGGATGAGTTTTACAAGCAAGCCAAAAATGTGAGATTGCTCACTACTTTTTTTATATCAATTTTGCTTGCAAAATTTATTTTGTCTATGTATGATCTGAAAAGTGGCTCAATTTCAAAAACTTAGTTGGGGGTATAGAGATGGTTTTTTGCACTAATTAATAATCTAGATTGCTCATAAGAGTGTTTTGTCAGCGTTTTAGGTTAAATGGATAAACATAATAATGCTTACTAGATTTTGAGTAATCTAACCATAGCTAACTACGCGTAAAAGATTATTTTGCTTTTTTCGTATATGCCACTTTGGCTTTCAACATTATAAATGTCTAACTATTAGTCACTTTTTGTCACACTTTTGAGAAATACAAATTTGCCACGAATTCAAATCTTAGAGGATTTGTACTCTATTATTGTTTCATGGGAAATTTCTTCTTGTTTAAGAAAGTGATGGAACAAAATCTAGCTACCAGAGCTTGACTATACCTCGTTACCATCTTCTTTTTTTTTTTTTTTTTTTTTTCCTTTTTGTAATAAACAAGTGGAAGTTATTTTAGTAGTAAGATTTTTTACATGTATTAATTTGTATGTTAATTAACTGCATTGAAATTGTACTGCCAAAAACCTTTACTAACAATAATTCTAAATTCCAAAATTGAAATGTTAATTCCGTAGAGAGCGCAAATGATGATGAGTTGAACAAGGAGACTCCAATGGAGAGTTCTGAGACAGACGAGGCAATTGCGGCACTGGAAAGAAATGGATTGAATGTCTTAAACGCAGAATTGAGAACAAAAAGTAAGAAAGGGAAGCCTAAAATGGCTATGAGAATAGACATTCCGGCAACAACGCCAACTCGAACAATCTCAGCGGTCACTTCGGCGCTTTGGGAAGATTTGGTTAACAATCCCAGAAAGGAAGGCCATGGAGAGTACATTAACAGGAAGAAGATCCAGTGTGCTGAGAAAATGATTAGAGGAGCTTTCGTTGAGCTCTATAGAGGCCTTGGTTTGCTCAAGAATTACAGGTAATATATTTGTTATAATATGCACACTAAATTATCCCTACCTAATGTTTGATCAAGTGTAATTTTAAACTTAAACCTTAAGATTATCTTATGTAATTCAGGAACAAGAAAAAAAAAATAAAGTTTGAAACCCAAAAAAAAAAAAAAAAAAAAAAAAAAAAAAAAAAAAAAGGTTTGAATGGTTATTGATTGGTAGTTGAATATTGCACAGTTAAACCATGAGCTGCATATCTATCCAAATAATGTTGTGCTTCTAATAAATGAGAAAGTTGGTGATTATAAGCTCTTCTTTTCTTTTCTTTTTTCCTTTTCTAAGAGGAAATATATATCCCCAACAGTATTTAATGTGACGTTGTACTCCAGGATTATATATAAATAAAATTGTAGGAGAAATTTATTCGAAAAATAGAAAATAATTCTTTGTATCTTTCTTGTGTGCATTAAATGCTATTTAGTGTCCCGGCAACTTCATATATGTCAAATTCCAAGCGTTTGTTCAACGGAAAAAGTAAGACTACGGCAAGCATTTATGGAAGCATACATCATGGCCTAAATCATTAGATCTTGTTTAAGAAATAATGTACACTCAAATACATATACATAAATAACTAATAGCTCTCCAGTCTCCACTGAAATTCCTTAGATCAGTCTCTTTTGTTCTCTTTTCAAAATGAAAACATGGGTTTTGGATTTTACTAAAAAACAAGCGCTTTTCAACACAACTTTTCAAAAGCAATATCTGAAAATGCCCCTGAAAACGCTTTCGGTTTAAGGGGAGAAAAGCCGCATTAGTACAACTTGATCTGGCTGCTGAAAATGTGGCCATTGTATTTTAAGACATTGAAAACAATGAACTTAATTTAATTAGTGTTTGGAACCAATAGAAAAATTGAACCTTATAATTTGTTCCATCATCACTTTCGGATCAAAGAAATTAATTAACGTCTAAAGCTGACCATTTTGTGTTCTACAAATTGGCCTTTTCTATATTAGTTTTCTCTAAATCAATACATTACTATTCTAATCAAATTTTCATTTGTTATTGTTTGCAGCTCACTGAATATGGTCGCTTTTGTAAAGATTCTTAAGAAATTTGACAAGGTAATTAATTAAGTTGGTCATTAATACTTTATCAGCCTTATTTTTCTAATCAAAACATACCCATGCATTATAATGTGTATACATACATACATACATACATACATACACACACGCACACATATATACATATATACACATATTATAACATATGTTTTTTTTTTTTTTTTTTTAATGAAGAGCAAAGATCTTATATGTGGCGTTTTCTGCTACATCTATATTAGTTTTGTCTTTAGGCAGAAATCCAGGTCATACGCAAATATGAACTTGTATTCAAATTCAAGCTTTTGAGCTACAAAACAAAAAGGGTCTACAGGTTTTCCAGTGGGACTAATTGCATTAGTTAAGTGCCTGGATCCCTGAAATAACTTTGTCTTCCAAGTATGGAGTCACATGAAGAGTGTGAAACTCTAACAAACTTTTTTTTTTTTTTTTTTTTTTTTTGCTGTCCGCAAATAGAATATAATTACAATTATAACTAATGTGCTACACTTATTACGTCATTGTAGATCAATATTGGGCACATAGGATTATTAATGGAACCCCAAAAATTTCCTAAATTGGCGGGTTTATTTCGATGATCTATTCTCGTGTCATGAATTAATTTGTCCATAATTTCTATTAACTATATCCATATTTACAAATGGAAAGATCTAGAAAAAATTTTGCCTCATAATTATTTCTACCCTCAATTTGGCTTGCATAGTAATAATATTATTGCAATGTTACAAACAAAAGCTCTAAAATTCACGTATGTCAAGATTTTAAAGAGAAAATTGTTGAATTTTCTTTAGAGTATAACAATTTGGATTTTTTATTCATTACTCTTCATAAATACCCTTTTGACTAATTAATTATTTGACTAAAAAGATATTAATCAAGAAATTAAAAAAAATATATGTATGTACTAGCAGGTATCAAACCAACAGGCTTCAGCAAATTATCTCAAAGCGGTCAAGAGATCATATTTCATTAGTTCCGATAAGGTATGATGTTGTTTTACTTACACTTGCATTATAATTTAATTTAACGCAGATTTGGAGAATGGGTTTAATGGTTTTCTAATGGGGGATTATATGTGTTATTTGGTTGTTTTTGACAAGGTTGTTAGACTAATGGACGAAGTGGAGTCCATATTCATAAAGCACTTTGCCAATAACGACAGGAAAAAGGCCATGAAGTTTTTGAGGCCCCAACAGCAAAAAGATTCTCACATGGTCACTTTCTTTGTTGGTAAAACTCTCTCTCTTCCTCACCAAAGTTAAATCACCCTTTTTTTTTCTCCTTAAATCATAGTATAGCAAAGTCACAATTTCAAAAAAAAAAAAAAAAAAAAAACGACAGCTACGAAAGAGTTCACACTTTCACTATAATATAGTTTTTTACTGAAAAAATCCCAGATTTGTTTTAAGACCACCACTTTGAATTGTAATAATGCAGACATGATTAGTGTTGTGACCAAGATAAAAGCTTAAAAGCACCCCATTAAGTGACTAATGCTAGAAACCTGCTGGCCACTAATTTGGACAGTGGGAAATTGCTCTCAAAAAAGCTGTTGATTTTGGCAAACAACAAGAAATTAGTGTTGGGCCACTTCAAACAGTGAGGCCTTTTTTTTTTTGGCTTTCTATATAATTTTTTTTGGTTAAGTCTTTTAATAAAGTTGCTTTTTTCCTTGTTTTGGTTATTTTTGGTGCAGGTTTGTTCACGGGTTGTTTTGTGTCATTGTTTAGTGTATACGCAATATTGGCTCATCTGTCCGGCATTTTTTCCCCCACCACAGAAACTGCTTACATGGATACCGTCTACCCTGTTTTCAGGTGCTTGTTTAAGTGTTATTACTAAAAATTGTAACAGAAAACCCAATATGGATACATAATCTAACTAAATAAGCAAAATAAATAAATAAATAAATAAATACACATAGGGAATAATACATAGTATAATGTATGTGGGTATGTTTTGTATGTATCCCTGTTAGAGTATGTTAGAGCGCGGTGGGTTTGTGGTCACACGTTTGAGTGTTGAGTTACCCCTTAAAGTGTATGAGATGTAATCTTAGCGCTTGATGTAAAGTGCTTGGGACTATACCAACACGTACCCTTACCGTTAGCACATTCAATCGGATTAGGGTGATGCATCCGGGGGTTGGGCCTATTTCTACGGCCTTGGGCGAGCATTCCTATCAGCGTGTATGGAGGGCCCTCAAGGGGTATGCCAATATTGGTTGCCCCCTCCACAGACCTTTTCTCTTTAGCAATATATATATATATATATATATATATATATATATATATATATATGAGAATCCAGATTGATTCTAATCAGCATAACTAAAGAGCTAATAGTGCTATCATTTACGTATTCCTGGATACATAGCATTGCATTCAAAACTGAAGATTACCAATAAAACTCTTCAGTTTGTCATCTGGCATATTGTACATGGAAATCAATAAAATGAAACTCTAATAAAAAGCGTTCTCAATACAGATTTACCTCAAATCTTAAGAATCTTAAGATGACACATATTTCATTTGATAAAAGGGGTTTGAATATTGTGCAGCGTGTTTGCATTGCTAAGCTTGCACTTATTCATGTATGGATGCAACCTTTTCATGTGGAAGAACACAAGGATCAACTACAACTTCATATTTGAATTCGCGCCTAGTACCGCGCTTAAGTACCGGGACGCCTTCCTGATATGCACAACCTTCATGACTTTAGTTGTTGGGGCAATGGTGGTCCACCTGATCTTGAGGGCCAGTGGCTTTTCCCCAAGCCAAGTTGACACCATTCCTGGGATTCTTCTTTTGGTTAGTCTTGTTATTTTCACAATCAATGTTACTAAATTTGTAAAACAGGACTACCAACTCAAAAGCTCCTTATGTAGATAGTAGTAAATAAATTAAACTAACTTTGAATTGCACTTCTTCAGGTTTTTATCGCCCTGCTCATTTGTCCATTTGACATCTTCTATCGCCCAACTCGATATTGCTTCATCCGCATAATTCGGAACATAATTTTTTCTCCATTTTACAAGGTATGTTTAGTAGGATACTGTTTTATTATCTAAGGTACCATTAAAATTGTGTCTTTGTTCTTGTACTTCTTTAATGGTTTGTGATGCATTTTTGTGCAGGTTTTGATGGTGGACTTTTTCATGGCTGACCAGCTTACTAGTCAGGTACTAACTCGGAAGCAACTTTTTGTATAAGTATTAACTATCAACAACGTCATGAGTTTATGTTTAATTTTTGGTGTTTATTTGAACAACCTAATTGTCTTTTTTGTTTGTAGATTCCTCTGCTAAGACACATGGAAACAACAGCCTGCTACTTCCTTGCTGGAAGTTTAAAAAAACATCAATTTGAAACCTGCAAATCAGGGAGGTTGTTCAATGAGCTTGTTTATGTCATATCATTTTTGCCATACTATTGGCGTGCTATGCAGGTAAGTCCCGTCAAATGCCGCAGATCATGAACTTTTAAAGTCATTTTCACTTTGCCTTATAAAACTTTCAATTATCCTAAACTTAGCCCCCCCTTTATTAAAAATTTAGTTAAAAAAATTGACAATTATCCTAACCTTAGCCCCCCTTTATTTAAAATTTAGTTAAAAAAATGACAGGAAAAGAGAGGGGATTAGTCTCAATTAACCTCTTTTATAAAAATTTATGTTGAAACCAAACAGGAAAATACCACACGACCGCACTTTTTCACCTACTTTTTCTATCCGTTTTTAACATAAATTCTAACATATGGGTTTAAGTGAGACTAATTCATAATCAGAAGACAAAGTGAGTTTTTAAAGTTCAAATTAACAGAGTGACAATGACCCTAAAATTGAGGAGCATGATTAAAATAATCCCAATTGAAAATTACTCAAATTGTAGTGAGCATCTGAGCAATTCTTATGGCTTTAGAAAACTTGTATATCCAAATGTGACAAGAATTTGGAAACCAATAAGATATTTTTCAGTACCACTTCCAAAGTGAACATTTTCTTTCTTATAATCCAGTTAACATTTTTTTTTTCCTGTTTTCAAATGTGACTGAAGTGTGCAAGACGATGGTTTGACGAATCTGATCCGAACCATTTGGCTAATATGGGGAAGTATGTATCGGCCATGGTGGCAGCCGGTGCAAGGATAACATACTCGAGCCGGGGTCACCATAACCACTTATGGTTTTCAATAGTCTTGGTCACTTCTGTGGTGGCTACAGTCTATCAGCTGTACTGGGATTTTGTCAAGGACTGGGGTCTTCTCAATCCAAAGTCTAAAAACCCCTGGCTTAGAGATGATTTAATTCTCAAGAATAATAGCATCTACTATATGTCCATGGTAAATTTTCTAATTAATCTTTGCACTAGAACCTTGGAGCAGTTGGAAATGGTCTTATTCGCCTCATAAAAGCTATATTACTTGGGCGAAAAAGAAAATCTGATATGGATGGTGAAAGTGAATTGTAGGCCTTGAATGTTGTTCTAAGAGTGGCTTGGGTGGAAACGGTGATGAACTTCCGTCATGTTGGCGCCGTTGAATCGCGGTTGCTAGATTTTCTCTTAGCTTCGTTGGAGGTCATCCGCCGCGGCCATTGGAATTTTTACCGGTAATTTTCTATCTCACATCTTCAAGGCTTGCAATATGAATTTGAAGACAATAAAATCATGTAAACAGAAGATTTCCTTCATTGAAAGAAAATTTTCCATATTTGAACAGGATAGAGAATGAACATCTGAACAATGTGGGCAAGTACAGAGCTGTGAAGACTGTTCCTTTACCATTCAGAGAGACAGATTCTGATGGCTGAGATTGATTTCCTGCATTGTATGCGTAAAATATCCCGAAAAAGCCGGTTTAAGGGCGGACCGAAACCAGAGGGGGATTCCACATTTTCTGGTAATATTTGAGTGTGATCCCGCCACTGCTTCATGTTATCTCAGAATATTTATGTCTAAGGCGCCAAGTGTTAATGATCAAGAAAGTGCCTGCTCAATAACACCCTCCCTTTTGTACATCTTGGCATTCTTAACAATGGATTTGCTGCTAATGAATAACGTATTGTATTATATATTTATGAAAAGCCTCGTCTTTTCTCAAACTCTTTTTCTTTTCTTTGTGTGTCAACTTCTTCACGTTTTGGAAGCCAGAAAATTAATGTTTTTGTGCAATAGTAGAAATGGTCTTCTAATTCATTAAAGAAAAGAAAAAAGAAATCTTGCAACAACATTCTGGAATGATACTTTTTACACATTTACATTTTAGCAGAAACATATGCATCTGCTAAAATTGTATTTATAATGAAACTCTGCCACCAAGTTTTCAACCAACTCTTTACACGAAAATCAATCTTACTTCCGTTAACCGCACCGTCTTCCCAAAGACTCTGCGATCTTCTTCGAAAGACAGTAAGCGGTTGATTGGATTGTGATCATTGGATTGACACCAACAGCACTTGGAAGAACACTAGCATCACAAACAAATAGTCCTTCTGCTTCCCAACTCTCTCCATTCTCATCAACAGCACCTTCCTTTTCATTTACCCCCATCCTGCAGCTTCCGAGCTGGTGAGCTGAACCATAGTTTGTCCAGCACTCCGACATCTCCATCGCCCCTCCAACGGCGTAAACCGAGTCCAAAAACTCATCCAATTCATTCTTATTTATCCCCTTGCACTTGATCCTCTGTCCATCACTCCTGTGAGTCCCAACTTCAACTGCTCCAGCCGCTACTAGTATCCTCAAGGCTTGTCTAAGCCCTGCCGTCATGTTCTCTTTGTCTGTATCATCTAATTCAAAGCTCACCCTTCCTTCCTTCTTGACCTCTCCAGAGCCACGGTCGCGTATAATCGTGATCAAATGTGCGGTTCTTGAGTACTTCATCATCCTGTTTTTCATGTCAAGGCCAGATGTCCAAGGAACAAGCGCTGCGTAGGATGCAGGGCCTAATGCAGGCGTTTCTATGATGGCCATCACTCTGGAATCCTCTGAAACCACCTTGTGAACCGACGTGATTATCCCTCCCTCATAGCATTTCCCTTTGAAATCAGAATTCGATTCGGGGAAGTACCCCCACGACATTAGCACGGGATGAAGATGAAGATTCCTTCCAATATTTTTATTCTTCAATCCACTTGAAATCATCAAAGGAGGAGTGTAAAGCGCACCACAGGCTGAAATTGTCACTTTGGCCTCAATTTGCAGCCTCCTTTGAACACCATTTCCCCCACTTTTCGCAATCACCCCCAAGCACTTTTTCTTTCTTTTGGCCCCATTTGAATTCTTCTCCAACACAAATCTCTCAGCTTTGCAACCACTCAATATAACGGCACCATTTTCAACAGCATCCACAAGCCATGTCAAGTCAGTCCCTTTCTTGTCACCGCTTCTACAACCGAAACCGCAAGAGCCGCAGTAGTGATTCTCGGATGAATTTCTCGGAACAAAGTCAACCTCAAGGCCAAGATTCTCACACCCTTTTCTCAAAACTTGATTCTGAAACCCCTCCTCTTGACACTTCTCAGTAACACCAAGCCTCTCAAACACAATGTCCATAGCCGAATCATACTCCGAGCTCCCAAACAGAGAAATCCTGTTCTCCTCTGCCCATTCATTGAGAACAGACTTTGGAGTCCTTATTGAAGCTGACCAATTCACCACTGAGCCTCCCCCAACCGCCGTGCCCGCCATGATCGCCATTTTCCCACAAAGACTAGCAAAAGTCCCTCCATTTTCATACAACTCATCACTAGAAGGACCTTCTGAGGAGGAGTAATCTGAGGGAGTGAAATAGTTTCCCTTCTCAAGTACAATGACCCTTTGGCCTGAGGAGGGCCGCCCGCCACGCCTCCACCGCAGCCAGAACCAACGATCACGACGTCGCATTTGATCTTGTAGAGGTTCTGTTCAGTGTCTTCTGTGACGTTTAGGCCTTTCAGATGTAAAGAATGCAGAAGTGTTGAGTCTGTTTTGTATATGGTTTCTATTATTCCTTTCTCTAGAGGCCTTTCTTTGGGGGTTTTGGGAAGGATTTCTTCACTCTTTATGTTGTATCCAATGGCTTCATATGTTTGGTTTTCTCCATTTTCATCGAGCTGCATGTTGCATCAAAAAATTAAGATTTGAGAAATGAAATTCAGAAAACTTTAATCTAGATTACGTTCATAAAACAATAAAACAAATTTTTAAGTTAATACTAATTATTAATTCTACTTTGTGACCCATTGGGTGCTAAAGTTGTAATGTGCCACCATCTGATCAGTAGTCAATGACTAAATAATAAAATTGTTTTTTTTTTCTTTAAAGTGGGTTTTCAAAAATTTTGGTTTCTAGAGGGTAATTTAGTAAAGTCAATCAAGAATTAATCTCAATTCTGACCCTAAAGAATACTAAGGAAGAAATAATCTCAATTCTGACCCTAAAGAATACTAAGGAAGAAATAATCTCAATTCTGACCCTAAAGAATACTAAGGAAGAAATAATCTCAATTCTGACCCTAAAGAATACTAAGGATCCGTTTCCTTCATATATTCAAACTCAAATCATTGATTCTATTTCATATATTCAAACTCAAATCATTGATTCTGCTATAGTGTTCTCACAAAAAATTTAAATTTCGAACGTCAGAATCAAGAAGCATGATTGAGTATACCTTTCAAAACAATCCTAAGTATTCTTTTGGGTCCAGATTAGAGGTCAAAATTGAGATCAATTCTTGATTAATTTTATTTAATTATCCTCATTAAAAGTGTCATTTGCACCTCACATGTAAATTCCATCCATTTTTTATGGTTTTATAGCGGATATAAAGTTCAGAGACCATTAGTATAACACTTAAGAGTTTAAGGGGCAAAGTGAAACAACGAATATTTCTCAAGAATCAAAATTGAAATTAATTATTTTTATTTTGATGTGATTTTGATCAGATCCAATCGACATCACAAGTATAAGGCCTATTATAGAAGGATCCTTAAGTAATTAGAAAAAGGTAGGAGGTGAATGAAATTGTGATTCTTATAACTAAACGATTTGCCAAATATTCAACATGGTAACTGTTGTGGGGGAAAATATGGAGGACGCGTGGAAGAATGACAATATGACACGTGACCTTAACTTCTCCTCGCGTAGCAACAACCCTCGACGTCTGGGACTCCCTTCCATTCCGTTGCAAAGGGCCCAAGTAAGAAGTCCAACTTAGGGTGTCGATTTCATCTAGCGTCGACAGATCGTACCGTCGACCTTACAACATAAAAATCCATCGTCATAAAATCGACCGCCAAGAAGGACAACTGGGCTAAACAACACTGGCGATGAGGGGAATGCTCCTTGGGGGAAAGCCTGACATGGCAAGTTGTGTACAGTAACGGGGGATGTCTGCAATGCAGGCATTAATTGCAAACCCTTGAACCGCCCCACAAGGGACAGAAAAGGGTTACAGGTACGCACAGAGCCGTAATAGGAGACTAAATTGGCTGAGTGAAGAGTCCTCCAAGTGATTAGTGGGCTACGTATGGGCTTAAAAATGAAGAGCACTTGAGTGCTTCTGCCTACAAAGGAAACCCATCCAGCAAAGCGAAGGAAGCTCCTATATAAAAGAGGCAAAGCCCCATATAGAAAGGGGGTTCACGTCCAAAAAAAAAAAGAGAAAAAAGAACAAGAGAGCGATTGATGTAAATTGTAATCACCTCAAAAGGAATATACAACCACAGTGGATGTAGCTCTGATTTTACAGAGTGAACCACTATAAAATCTCTTGTGTTCCTTTACTTTAAAGCATTATTCTTCCAAATTGCTCATCCCTCTAAAAACATCAAACACCTTCGGCACAAAACTCTTACATATAACATATATTAAAGCGGGTAATCCGACGGGAAACCTAGAGGTAACCCAGCCTGTTTTTGTTGACGAAAATTCACCGTCAACGGTAACCATCATGGTTTTTTTGTTTAAAAAAAAAAAGAAAAACTCATGTTTGTTTTTTATGCTAATCAATGTGTATAATGGCTGATTGCCATGTTTAAAATATATATATATATATATATATATATATATTATGAGTACTCAATACATTAAAAGCTAACACTTAAAATATTTTTTTTCAATCAAATTAATGGCCTATTTACAATGTATACTCAAACTATGATTCTTAATTTTGATGTTTGAAATTCAAATTTTTTCGTGAGAAGAAAACATTATAGCATAATCAATGATTTGAGTTTGAATATAAGGTAATCTTGACAAATATTTTTTACTCTTAATTCATAACATTTTTAATCAAATAATTACATTAATAAAAAGATATTTATCAAAAATAAGGATAAATGTCTAAATTCGTGCACCATCAATGGTAAATTCTCTAATTTTTCTTGAGTTGTTTATATGAAATAAATGGGCCCTAAAATGTTCACGAAAGAATGGGTAAGAACCTACCCATACAAAAATTTAAAACACCCCCAATTACAACAACAACAAAAAAGGAGAAAAAATCAACTATAGCATTTCTAAGGACAAACTATATTCATTTCATCTTAAAAATTAAGAAATCATGCGGAAGCCCCATAAGCTTTAATGCGCTTGTCTTTTCCATTTTTTTTTTTTTTTCTTCTTTTACTTTTTTGGTTGGTTGCGTAAACATTAATGATCAGCTCCTTAATTCATTTGTGTGATGTGTATGAATTCAAGCCCATAAGTTTGCGCATGGACACATGACCACATTTGGCCACCAAAGTAAGATGGACCATACGCCTAAATCTAATGCATTTAATCATATCCCCGAACCCAATAATTAGAGGATGATGGTAACTTAATGAAAATGTTTCATCTACTCATTTACATCATCTCTAGAATATAGTTTCATTTATCCCAAAGAAAAAAAAAAAAAAAACGGAATATATATAAGAATAAGATTCCCAATTATTTATTAAATCAAATAGGTCTACACCATCCAACAGTTGGATATTTCAGGACAATTAAAAAAAAACGTTATTTATCAACTAAATTACCATAGATGTGACAGCACTGTACAAAATTACTATATAATAGAATGGCACGTAGTTTAATATATATATATATATATATATTTGCTGCAAAAATGTAAGTTTAAGGTTCTGATTTTCTCAATAGATTCTTTGATTTTTTTTTTTTTTTTTTTGTGGGCTCATCTTTTGAATGTTACTTGAGATCATATATAGTGAATTGGAATACCATAGGAAGATATTTGAAAACGATTTCCAAAAGTTACATCTAACTGCCCCAATGCAACTTGTTTTCATTTAATTGTACCCCTGCCTACTTCTTTGACTGAAATATGTTAGAATATCGAGCAGTCTACTGAAGAAAAGAAAACAAATAAGTTTCAATATGTAATATTAATAAATTTAAAAAAAAAAAAAGGGTTAATATTATGCCCTAAAAACAATACTTAAGCATGGTTGCACTTCGGGATAGCGTAGCGGTAATTTTATATTTAATTTCATTTTAAAATGTAGTCTAAATTCCAATTCCTAAATTAAAAAACAAAAATAGTACTTAATTATTATTTATTAAAAACAGTTAAGTATTTCTTTTTCTTTTCTTTTTTTTTTTTGCTGGAAAAAAAAATTTCTTGACAATCTAAAAGTATCCTTTCATGATCATGAAGTAAGACTTTATAAGAAGTAAGAGACATAGGCAAAAGGGAAAAGCGAAAAGAAGAAAAAGAGGTAATTAAAGGAATTTTTTTTTTTTTTCAAAACTTTAAAGTAGCAGATGAGGAGAGTTAATACAAGCGTTAAAAGGGAATTTAAGAGGAAAATAAGGAATCCTTACACAATGAGAGATAGAGGAAATGGAATGAATTATTGCTATGACATTCCGACTATTTTTGTTGCCTTTATCAGTTATCATAAAGAGCACTTCACCACCATAAAAATCAATTCCTTTGTAATGGATGAGAAATGAGCTAAACAATAATTGGCGTTCTTAACTTCCTACCTAAGTTTTTCTCCGTTAGGTTATAATTGATAAGAGATATTTTTAAGAATATTCCATCAAAATATATGTATTATTTACATATGGACTAGTTTTTAATAGTTACGTTTCCATTAGTGGTTACCATTAAATATATAAATTTGATAGCGTGGTATGATAAGAATCTAATTTCATTAAATTTTTGGTCAAATATCTAATTTATTACAACCGTTGAATTAATATTTTACAGCTAAAATAACAATACATATGGATGAATATTCGAGTAACCATTAAAACTATATATATATATAAAGAGATCCAATCTAAAAAAAATGACAAACTACAAGTTTAATTTCTCTTTAGCAAAACTTACAAGTTTATGTTATTTTCTCCCTTAGATTACGTAACCCTAATATGGGAATTGAGAGGGAGAAAACTACAAAAGTCAAGTAACTTTCTTATATAATAAGTTGTTATACAGTTGGGGAATTTCCTCATTTTCCTTATTTTATAGATCATCCAAGCAAATTTTTTTTTCTTTTAGCAAAAAAGTATATATGCACGTTTTACGTCATCAAGAAAAGGATCAGAAGAAGTACTAATTAAAAAGAGCAAATTAAGTCCCTCCGAATTAAGCTTAGCTTGTAAATGAACTTCTATAACGACAAGTAACATAACGAACTAGCATTTCTTTATCCATGCAATATAACAACTAATTGGTTTTTTTTTTTTTCTATTTAAAAGTTGAGAATTTTATGTTTCTTGATCACAAATGATTGTAATGTAATATAATAATTTAGAACTATGGTTTACCTATAGATATATAGTATTTTTTTCGATTTATAAAAACATAGAAGGAAAAGGAAATAAGTAAGAGAGAGAGAGAGAGAGAGAGAGAGTATTTAGTACCCGGGAGAAGAAAGTGTGGAGGCAAACGACTTTGATGTAAAGAAATGCAAGCCTAATGGGAGTCAAAAACTTGTGTCTTAACCACTTTTGAAGCACTTTTTCTCTCTTCTCCAACGGCATGCGTGAGAAATTGTGAATGAAAGTCCATTTCTCACAAAAACAAAGAGGCCCACAAAGCAGAAGAGTCCCAAGCCGAGTGGAAAGCAACAATAAGAGCAATTTCACTATTAAGAATCCTTCTATTATGGCCCTCCTCACTATAAACTCTGCCACCTGTCCTCCTCATCAGCATCATCATCATCATCATATCAATTGCCTTGCTAAAATTTTAAACTATATATTTTTTCCCTTAATGAATTGATTAATTAATAAAAAATAAACTCATCAAAATGTCTATGTACAGGGAATTAACCTAGATAGGAAATTCCAATTTTTCCACTTAACTAGTTTATCTGGTTGGGTGACTCATATCTGAATTCTGACAATTTTTCCACATTGTAAATATTAAAAAAAAAACAGCAACATTTGATAAGATAGACGACCAAATAAAAATGTGCCTGACACCATAATCTATATCCGATGAACACAATTTTAAACCGTTAAGTTCTCAATAAATTTGATTAAAGTAGCATACTTTAATTAATTATGCTGTAAGTTTGACTATTGAAACTGCGTCATTTTTTTTTTCTCCTTTTTCACATCCTACAGAAAATTCCCCCGTATTCAGTAAAGATGTGAATGATTACTGATCAAATAATTTGAGAGAGAGAGAGAGAGAGAGAGAGAGAGAGAGAGAGAGAGTAATTGTTTGTGTAATTATACCTCATGAGGGATGGGATTTTGAGAAGCAGAAGAAGAGTAGAAGGACTGCACAGCCTTAGAAGGAGGGTCTTCTTTCCCTTCCAGAGAATTCAAGGGCAAAGGAGGTATGAAAGCCTCACAGATGCTTGCAAGTGACTCCATCTCTGCTGCAGAAAAACCATGGCTCCATTTCTCCTGCTTTCTCTCTCCTCCTAATCCTATTCTCCTTTCCCTCAACAATGGATGACACTCCCTTCTCATCTCTGTCTTTCTCTCTCTAAAAATGAATAGTAATTATTATAAATAACAATGATAATATAATGTGATTTCTTGTGGATTATGCAATAGGCTTTTGAATTGGGACACAGTTATATAGGAGTCATGAGGAAGTAACAGAGAAGTTTCCTTTTTAAGTATATATATATATATATATATATATATATATATTGTTTTAACACTGCAGTAATCAATGATCACAACAAAAAGACATGAATAACCTCTGCAACACTATTTAAGTTCATTTATTCTAGTACTATTGATCTTTCCACTTCTCATTTTCTGTTACTTAGCTATAGCTACCTAGCTAGAAGGTGACTTTATTCAATTTCAACTCCTTTTTATCTTCATGATTTATCCATATCCATATGGCCGTGAAGGAATTTAATTTTAGGTCCTTTCTACGTTGCATCGATACGGTGGGGTTAGAAAAACTAGTTGAAGAGACAGGAGCATGATTGAATTAAGGAAGTTTTTTTTGTAGGATTGATGAGTGAGTATTTTATTTGCAAATAAAGTATTTTGAGTTTGTGTATTTACTTCAAGTATTTTTATTAATTTAATGTATTTTTATTTTGTTTTTGTAAGTGAAGTTAAAATGGAATTAAATGAGCAAAAATTTGACTTTGGAACATACTTTAATATTTAGGGCATGACTCTCTTATTTGAAGTCCAAATAAAGTTATCTTAGTGGCTTTGAAAAGATAAGAGAAAGAGTTACAACTTTCATGAAAACACTAAAGACTAATTCAGCCATATAAAAGGTGAAAATCCTTCTCAAAATTAGACACCTGCTGTAGAGGAAAATCATCCGCTGCAATGGATTTCCTGCCCGAGAGCAGGAAAACTACACACCCGCTGTAACGGGAAATTCATCTGCTACAGTGGGTTAGCCTGTGCCATTAGGGTTTTTCAAAAATCCTAAACGGCACTGCAGCGGAAAAATGATTCGCTGCAACGTTTCCACGCATGTTGCAGTCATTTTAAGGCCTCTTTTGTACTGATTTTGAGGACGTATAAAAAGGAAATGTGTTGAGAATCAGAGGGGCTCTTTGGAGACCCAAAACCCTAAAGAAGAGAATACAAGGATTCAATGGCTTGCTTGAAGATCCGAAGGAAGATTGAAAATTGCGGAGCTTGATTGATGTCTAGTTTTTCATTCTCTCTCTTCTCCTATTTTAACTTTGAGTTTGTGTTATTCTCTGCGATTTGTGATTGATTATGGATTTTGTTTTTGGTTTGTTTATGCATTTTGATTTCAGATTCTTGTTGTCTTGTTCTAACTAAACTCTTAGAGTTAGGGACTTAATGTAGTTTTAACGTTGTTATGCTTTGAATATTCAAAGTGCTTGTTATTGTGATTTTCACTTCAATTCATTTGTGTTTTTCTATGTTAATTGTTCTAATTATTTTTTCATGATTTAGAGATATAGTTATAGATGTGTGAATTTAGGCTAGAAGAGTTACTTTCACTTGTTGGGATTTGGGAAACATAACCTAAAGTTAATTGAGTTCGGAGGTCAATTAATTCGGGTAGTCAAAGATGCTTGATTCGGTTAGGTTAATAGGGATATTGCTTAATTAGTTTTACATACTATTTTACTCGGCACTCAGGAGAGGGAGTGAAATTATTTTCGATAACCTAGATTAATGAGTGAAATAAATTGACGAGCCTAAGAATTGGATATCAACATAGCTTAGTAGAAAGAGATGAAAACCCCTAGCCATTTTATTATATCAGAGTTTCCTTCAATCTTCATCTCCAAATTGCACTTTTATTATTTAGTTATTTCTTTTAGTTATTATTTTTATTACTTTGCTTTGTTCGTTACTTATTCCAGTCGTTTAAATAATCTTAGAGCTGATCAACTTCAGTAATTAACGAAAATTAAACACATTTCTCGTGGGATCGAAACTCTTATTCATATTTTATTATTTGAGGCGACTTGTGCACTTGCGAACATAAATTCGCACATCAAGTATCAAAAAAATGAACTACTGATATTTTTTTATTTTTCATTCATTAAGTCTGTTTAAAAAATATTTATTTTACATTATTTTTAATATGATATAATTTTAACTTAATTAAATAGTTAAAAAGTGGTAATGTCGGTAAAAAAAAAAAAAAAAAAAACCTTACCGAAACAAGTCCCTTGAATTAATAAGGTGAAATAAGTAAATAAATATAGAATTTTAAGGAAGCAAAATATGAATTATATAAAATTTTGTATACCAAATTAAAAAAAAAAAATTTAGGTGAGGCGGCCGCACACTCTTAGCCATAAGTGGTTCTACAACTCATATAGTCTATTAAGTAACCCAATGACATTGCTTATGAAAGAAGAAATAAATGGTTTTTTTTCTGCTTTTTCTTTTCTCTATCTTTTAAATTTGTGAAGTAAAAATAGAAAAAGGGCAGTTTCGTTTGGTCACGATTTCATAACAAGTCATTACCAAATGCGTACGTGCCACATGTACAAGCCACGATCAGATTGCCATTTGCCCCAGCCGACAGGGAATTAAATATTTTACTAACCAATATAACCAGTTTCTTGATTTCCCATCTGATATTTGCATATTCATAATCAGTCATAATGCCAGCTCTACATCTTATGCACTTCTTTTTCGGTCCAAATGGTAGATAAGGAGTTTTGCCTTCTTGGGACACAATCAAAGAAAAGAAAACTCTAGTAAGTACTGCTAAATTAGGGAAAATAAGAAAAATACTACTTAAAGTATATAAGTCTAGATTTTTACTCATTACTCTTTATAAATTTTTTTTTAATCACATAATTATATTAATCAAAAGAATTTTAATCAAAAGAATTTTAATCTTTTTTTTTAATCACATAATTATATTAATCAAAAGAATTTTAATCAAAAGTATAAGATAAAAGTCTAAACTCATGCATTATAACGAAATATTCAACAATTTTCTTGCTAAAAATTACGATGGGCTTGGTCGCGGTGGTATGGCCTAATTGGCCTAGCTAGAAATGTATAAAATTTTGGCAAAAACTAGTTGATAGAGTGTAACACCTCGAGAAATTAAATAAGATTAATTATGATAATTGAGATTTATTAGTGTGCATAATCTTGTTTAATTAATTAGTTGTGTTCATTAAATGTTTTTAATATGTAAGTTTAAATGTTTTTAATATGTAAGTTTAAATGTTTCTAAGCAATTTAAATATTTTCAGTCTTTATATTTTCACCCTAGAAATGTGTTGAGACACATTTTCTGATCTACTTTCTTAAATATCCTTAATGTTTATCTTTTTACTTTTTCTTTTCTCCTTTTTCTTTCTTTTTTTCCTTCCTTTTCCCGTGACCTCTTTCTCTCTCTCTGTCGTTTTTCCCTCTCGCTCTCCCTCTCTCTTATTTCTCTCATTCTCTCCCGTGGCTCTCTCTCTCTCACTCTCCTCAAAATTTGTGAAAACTTTCAAATCTTGAACCAAAGAGGAGCTTTAATAAGTTTTTAACGTCAAGGGAAGGATTTTGGGTAAGATTTCTGAAAAACTTCTCTTGAATCTCAAATTTTTTCGTTAGAAAAACCTATTTTTACTTTAAATTGGACTTTGATGGATTTTGGGTAAAATCACGATGAAAATTGGGGAAAATTGTTCTTTGGGCTTGATTTAGTAATTAGAACTTGAATTTGGTAGTTTTCCCTTGAAATATCTCAGATTGGAACTTAGATTTGCAGGTTTTGATCATATTTTCTTCGGATCGGCCATGTCGGCCATCCTGTGCAGCTCCCACCGGTCGGCCGGTTTCCTCTCCACCGGCCGACCAGTGGAGAATAACTTCTCTGTCACCGGTCGATTGGTGTACACATGATTTGAACCGGATTTGCCTTAAAATGTTGTTTTGACCCTGATTTTCAAAGAGAACCTAAATTAGCTTCATTTGGGAATCTAAAGTAGGTGGATTAGCATCCTTAATCCATGTTTTGATATCAAAATCCTTGGAATGATGATTTGAAACATGAAATGATTTATGAACTTGGAATTAGATTAAGGCACACTAATAGGAAATCAAAGTGCACAATTGGGATTGATTTGCTTTAGGAATGAGAATTGAATCTTAAAGCGTTGTTTTGTTTCAATGCTAGTTGAAGAATCGGATTGAAGGCTTTGAGGAAGTGGAAGCCGGGATAGCGCAATGCTAGTAACAAGTTTGGCACTTGAGAGGTGGATTTCTTGTCCTTTTTTTTTTATAGCCTGTTTTAAAGAGTTTTGGCCTTATAAATGTTTTAAAGAGAATGACAAGTTTATGAAAGAAAAGCATTTTAACACAATAGCTTGATTTTAGCTATTGGAATCATAATGAACTATTTCAGAGTTTTAATGAATAATTTCTTAAGATCAGATATCTTGCGAACTGCTAAGCCTGTTGATGGCCTAGATAGGATATGCATCGAGTATCCTCAGGGGCAGAACCCGGAACCCAGACCGGGCCACTATGGTGGTGTTAAGGCTTGTGCTTGTGGTTGTGTAAGTAATTTATCATAGTATAAATTACTTGATGATGCTTGTAATATGGAATTTATAGTTTATACTTCCTTTCAGAAAACGAGATGTTAGGTTCTGGTTGTTGTGTTGGAACTGAATATCTTTATTTACTTACTCATTCACTATTTACTTGTTTATAAAGTTTATTTCAAAATATATCCTACTATGCCTTCTGCTCACCTTTTTCTTCTATTTCTATAAATATTAAACCCCTCCCAGACAACGCTAGAAGCAGCGCTAAGTAGTTGAATTAATTGCTACCGTCTAATCAAGTGAGGACATTGCGCTCTTCCATCCTTGTGTACAAATGTAAGGATTGTAAATTCTAAGACTCTAAACTTTAAATTTCTAGACTGTGGTTGATGACTGTAAATGTTATTTACATGTTCATGTATGTACAATATTGTATATCCTGTGGGTGAACCCTGAATGATGCCAGAGGCTTAGTTTTAAACTTGTTTTTTAGAAAAGTGTGAAAGACCCCATCGTTTTCTTGTAATTTACTTTCAGTAAAATGTGGGGCTTGTTTATAAATTTCTTTATTATTTTACTTTCGGTTTGGATTACTATATTCTCAAATGCTTAATTACTTTCTTAATCATATTTAACTTCTAAACGAGCATCCACGTTACTAACCCCTTTTTTGGGGCGTGACATAGAGTCCCTGAGTTTTTTTCTTCTTTTTTTTTTTGAAAAGAAACTCGCATTTAAGCAAAAACAGAGAAACAAAACACACAATACAATACTAATGACTCATCAGAAGGATAGACGAACGCCTGAGGCTTAAAATTGGAGAAAACATCGGTACACTAAGAATGAACACGTCTAGGGCTCGATTTGAAAAAACCCCTCCAAGATAATCTTTTGAGCTTTGGAGGGACAGCTCACCAACTCACATAAAGGGACATCATCAACACGACATAGACAAAATTCTCACAGAACCAAAAGACCACACCATTGGTAAACAACCTAACCAGGTGAGAAACACAATCAAAACTGAAAAGTAATGAAACTACCTCCATTATTACAAAACAAAACCAAACACATGTTAGCGGCCAACAACTAAAAATGACAACAAAATTATAGCCAAGTCCCTTAGTTTGATAGTCTCTTTTTTCTTTGCATTTTTTCGCGCTTTTTGATTTCTAAAATTTGACAGAATTAGAAAGGTACTCCTATACTATGAACTAAAGAAATATTGCATAATAACTACAAGCCCCTGAATGGTATTAAAATTTGGATGGAAATATATGTAACATGATGTAGTTCGATCGTCATTCAAAATTTTTAGTTTTTTTTCTCTTTAAATAATTTATACGAAATGTTTGAGCATATGGAGTATCTGTCTAAATTTTAGTATTGGCCCACTGCAATACTCTTGTAACTAGAAGACATAATTTATCAAAAATTAAAAAATTTAAGAGTTGCTAAACATGAAGAGTTTAAGCGCATTTTTTTTAAGCGGTTCTGTTCATACTCTATTTTTTTTTTCTTTTTACACCTCTTTCAAATTATACACCCCTCATAATATTCAACTGATCACAGTCTCCGCTCGTTAGCGGTGGCGCATGCACTACAAGAAACAAGGTTATTAGCGACGATGAAAAGTCGTTACAAAAAACCCAAAGTCATCACCAATATGTTTTTTGCGACGACATGTCCTCGTAAACATGTCGCCGCAATTGATTCGTGGCAAAAAAAATTTTGGGATGACATGTCGTCATCGCAATTACATTTGCGACGACAATCGTCGCAAATTAGTCGCTGCAATTATTTCATCAATTGCACCATCAAGATGATATGGCATTAATTATTTGCGACAACAATTCACAAATTATGTCGTCGCAAATAATGGCGAATTAGCTGTCGTCATAAATATTATTTTAATTTTTTATTTAATTTTCTCATTTTAATAATTAATGTTGTATATTACTATATATTTAAACCCAATATTAAATATAATTCATGATATTATAATAAGAAAAAAGAATTAATTAAAAGAAATATAAGTAATATAAAAATAGAAATAAAATTTAATTGTGTGACTATTAATAAAATAAAAATATATAATAGAATGTAATTATAAAATGTATGAAAGTGTAAATTATTACATTAATAAAAATTTACTCTCCTAACTTAGCAGCATCACTAGAATCATCATCGTTATCATTAGAAGGATTCGGAGGCGGAGGACGAGGACGGACATACAGCACGGGAAGAGTAACTGATGGGAACTGAATGTTGGCGTACATTTGAGCCATTAAGTCTTGAATCATTCTGAAGCTCTCGTACATCTGGAGGCTTTGTTGGTAACTCTGTTGCAAGTATTCTTTTACGTGTGGGTCTGTACGTGTCGTAGAAGATCCTACCGAGCATGAGCCAGATGACAAGGCAACCCCTCAATAAACCCTTTGCGGGAGTGTGCGACCCACTCCAGTCTTGTGCCCTCTGCGGGTTCTGAGAACCTGCTCCATAATACCCCCCTCGTTAACCGCTTCTGCTGTAAATGATCTAGAAGTAGTAGACTGCGTCTGGATCTGCGTTTCCCTTACTCCCTCCATCTAATGTTACAAATATTATAAGAAAAATAATTAAATACATAATCTAATTTAAATAAAAAAATATAATTAAGCATTACGATTTTACTTACAAAAGTCTACTCAGCTTGGGGATTAACCCAAGTATCCCCATGACGATACATGTCCCCTCAGTTATCGATGGCGGGCATCGGCTGTTGGGTCCCCATGTTGGACTGTATAATAATTTGAATGTATATGACTATAGTGTAATCAATTATTAAATTAACATTTATATTGAATAAATTATTAACAAATACTAATTTTCTTCTCGCGATGTTGGGAGTACGGCAGCCGACCATGAAAGCTCGACCACTTTTAGTTGCTACGATTAAGTTTATTGATTCCTGACTTTTTCTATTTATGATTAAATTCAGCATTACTAAAATTAATATTTTTTATATATAATAAAACAACAACATGTAAAAGATTTACAATTACTTGAAACTTGTCGGTAATGAATCATCGCAGCACCGATCCCAGTGATCTAGATTCCTGAGGTTTTTTGGAAAGTGGGCCCTAACTACATTCTCATTTTTCGGCCAACCAAGATCTTTAAAATAGTCATGGAGGTCACTTTTCCAATCCTTATAACATTTTGCAGCCTCCCTGTTGACCACATCCCTAATGATACTATCATCGCAGTCATAATCGAGATTGAACCATTCATGTAATACAATATAAACATGTTAAGTTTTTTTTTGTATTGAAATTTAGATTAAATTAAAAACCAATGAAGCTGAATAAGTTATACCAGTAGATGCTACTGAATCTCTCTCTTATGTTGGACGTCCACGTCCTTCCAGGCATCGTGAAAAGGCTCATAGACATCCCTAACATGGATTCCTATGGCACTATCCAACCAGGTGTCGTAGTTTTCAATTGCCTTCCAAGTACCTCCACGTTGGTCAAATGCGAGGGTGATCTTTCCACCCTTCGCCACTTTAACTGTGATGTCGTGACCCTTAGCCTTCCCTCGACCTCCACGACGTCGTCGAGGTGCGGCATCTGGTGCTGTAAAATGAAATTTAAATTAAATCACTATACTATTTAGTGATCATATAATATTGATGTAATGAATTTACTAAATTTATAATTATGTTCTAACATACCAAACTCACAGTGTGATGGCAACCTATAAGGATCTGGTAGAGGCTGCGCCCCCCTAAAGTGCCAGCACATGTAGCGGCTGGGCCAAACATGAATGCATGTTAATAAATTATCATAAATGTTATTATCTTATTTACATCTATGAATAATCAAATTAAATAATTCTTATGTTATGTAAATAAATATAATTTGTAAAACAATAATTGCAGTACATAATTTCTATTCATCGTCACTGCTAATGTCTTGAATGTCGCCCCTTCATTTATGTCATTATCGTCCACAGAATCGTCCATGTCTTCTTCAACGTAGTCTCCTAAGACTTCATCATCCTCTACCAGTAAATCGAAGCTATTATCCTCAATAGGAGACTTTCTTTCAAGATTGCATTAACATCGGACATGACAACATTAGATGATATATCAGGTCGATTCCACATCAAAGTGTCAATCTCTGGGAGTTCTACAACTAAGTCAACATTCATAGACTCAGTATCTTAAACTATTGTAATGTCGTCTGCATCCACGTCTCGAATATCCCATATATGCCGATGTCTAAAGTGTTCAACAACTTTTCAGTTCGGATCGTTGAATAAATCATCCACATAAAAAACTTGTTCTGCTTAAGAGATAAGTATAAACGGTTCATTCTCGTACCAAGAGTCATTGACAAAGATGTTCATTCTATTCTTGTGTTGTTGAACTCTCTTTCTTCTTAGATGAGTGTCGAACCACTTACATTTAAATAGAAGAACAGAATTGTCGTTTATGTAAAATAATTCATAAATCTCTTCCAATACGCTATAATATGTCTAATTATCTGGTCCATGAACACAAATACCACTATTCTGGGTACTTCGATTAATATCCCGACTGTATGTCAGAAATTTGACTCCGTTCACCACACAGCCGAAGTAGCTTCTAACAGCGAAGCTTGAATCAGACAAAAGCGAAATCAATTGTGCGGTCACCCCTAGCACGTTCCGCTCTTGCATATTGGACATCTGCCAACAGTAAACAATATCAAATGAAATTCTATATACCCAGAGTATTCGAAGTTATAAATTATGACTATAGTGTAGTACCTTACTGTGAAACCATTTTGGAAATTTCCTGACTTGAATTTCGTCTAATGATCCGGTTCGACTAGTATCACTGTGTTCTTTCTTGTGCTCATTGAAATTATAAATTTAAGTTAGTGTTATCATTTCATGTGACACAATCCTGTAATAAAATGGTGGGGTAATACTTACTCAATGTATTGTTAGATTTCTGAACAGTTATATAATATGTACCACTCAGCCTTACTTCGTAACTGGTTGTCTAATGTGATCGGGATCTGTAACACCTTGAAGAATTAATTGAGATTAATTAAGGTAATATAGATTATTAGTGTGCCTAATCTAATTTAATTAATTGAGTTTTGATTAATAAATGTTTCTGGTGAGTTCAAATAATTCCAAGGTATTTAAATTATTCTGAATAATTTATTTTAACCCAGAAGTGTGTATGGGTGCATTTCTGGACTGTTATTTTAAAATATTGTACACATGCCCTTTTCTTTTTCTTTTTCCTTTTCTTTTCTTTTTCCTTTTCTCTTTTTCTTCCTTTTCTCTTTCCTTTCTCGTGCTCTCACTCTCACTCACTCACTCTCTCTTTCTCTCTCTCCCTCTATCTCATTTTTGTCCCAAATCAAACGGATCTTGAACCAAAGGAGAGTTTAAAAGCATTTTCAACGTCAAGAGAAGGATTCGAGGTAAGATTACTAAAAGAACCTCTCTTGAATCTCAAGTTTTTAAATTTCAAAACTTATTTTTGGTTCAAACTGGATATTGATGGTTTTTGAGTAAAACTAGGGTAGAAATTGGAGATCTTGGGTTCTTTAGACTTGTTTTAGGACCTAGAACCCAGATCTAGTGGTTTTACCTTGAAATATTTCGATTTGGGACTGAGATTACAAGTTTTTGGGCTGGTTTCTGCGAGCTCCTCTCGTGCAGCTGGTGCCACCGGTCGACCGGATCACATGGTAACCGGTCGACCGGATTGCATTGGCCTGGCCAGTCGACCTGTCCGGTTGACCAGAGTGCACACCACCGGTCGACCGGTGGTAATGCACTGTTCTATCACCGGTCGACCGGTTGACACGGGATTTGACCCTGTTTGGCCTGAAATTGCTGTTTTGACCCATGTTTTCGGGGAGAACCCAAATTAGCTCCATTTGGGGACTTGAGATGAATGGATTAGCATCTTTCATCCTTGTTTTGAGATTGAAATCCCTTGGAATGATAATTTGAAACATGAAAATGGATTAGGGCACACTAATAGGAAATCTTGGTTGGAAATTGAGATTGGATTGCTTTAGGAATGAGAATTAATCCTAAAGTGTTGTCTTGCATCAATGATCGCTGAGGATTCAGACTGAAGGGGCTTGAGGAAGCGGAGGCCGGAAAAGGCAACGCTAGTCCCAGGTTTGATAGTGCGAGGTAGGATTTCTATCCCTTTTCCTTGTGAGCCTGTTTTCAAAAAGGATTTCAGCCTTGCAAATGTTTTAAAAGAAAGGGGTTGGTTTGCGAAAGAAAAACCCTTTGAAAACCATGGCTTGTGGAGTTTATGGAATCCATGGCTTGTCCTGTCCATGGAATCCATAGCTTGTCCAGTCATGGAACCTCATGGCTTGCCCAGTCATGGGGTCCACGGCTTGAGTAGTTTGTGGGGTCATAATAACGATTTCAGAAAGTTAATGAATGATTTCTTAAGCAAAGAGATCTTGTGAACTGGTAAGAGAGTCTATTACTGTAAGCCTAGATAAGATGCGGATAGTGCATCCTCGGGGGCAGAACCCGAAACTCGGTCCGGGTAGGCGAGGCACTTGGTTAGGTAAGTAATTTGTACTAATTACTTACTGAAGCCTGTAATACGGTTATTTTCAGTTATATTTCCTTTGAGAAAAAGGATGTGAGGTTCCAGCTGTCTGTTGGAACTGAATGTCTATTTATTTACTTACCCATTTATTTATTTACTCACACAGTTATATATATTCATTTATTTATAATGTTTATTTCAAATTATATCCTACTGGGCCTTTCGCTCACGTTTTATGTTTTAAATGTATTAAACCCCTCCCAGGAGATTCTAAAAGCGATGCACAGTAGTTGGATATTTGCTACGGAGCGGCTGAGTTGTGTTGCTGTTGGAATCAAGTGAGGATTGTGGTCATTCTCTAGAATAAAATGTAAGGAATTGAGAATTCTGTAAACTCTTAAAATTTTGGATTAACTAGACTGTGGTTGATGTCTATTGTAATGATTATTTACATGTTCATGTATGTACGATACTGTATGTCCTGTGGGTGGAGCCCTATGTGTTGTCAGAGGCTCGGGATTCTGTAATTTATTTATATTTTAATGGAGTCGAGTGGGGCTCGTCTGGGAATCTGCTTTATTAACCCCTAATCAAGCTCCACGTCACCCACCCCGTTTGGGGGGCGTGACAGGATCATCTTCCCAATTTGAAGATATTAAGTTTGAAATACATATATTTTCTTCACATTACCATCTTTATCGTTTACCAAATTTCTCTCAAGTCTGTTAAATCTTGTCTCAATGCCACTTAGATGCATTGAATAAAAAGTCAGTGCTTCATTGACAATATAAGTCTCAGCAATCGATCCCTCCGGTCTTGCACGATTCGTAACATATTTTTTTAATGAACCAATGAATTATTCAAAAGGATATATCCACCTTAAATGAACAGGTCCTCCTCGAATGGCTTCTTCTGGCAAGTGCATTACTAAATGAACCATAACATCAAAAAATACTAGAGGAAAAATTGTTTCTAACTTGCATAAAATAACAACAATATCCTGTTGGGCTCCCTCTAAATCACTAATCCATAATGTCCTGGAACATATCAATTCAAAGAAGTTTCTCAATTCGGTGATTGCATCGACAATTTCTTACTTCATAAATGATCGAATCTCAGTTGGCAATAATCGTTGCAGTATAACATGACAATCATGTGATTTTAAATCAGTAAGCTTATTGTTTCCAACGATCACGTTTTTTTGAAGATTTAAAGCAAACCCATCAAGAAACCATACAGACTTAAAGAAATTGTAAAACTTTTTACAATCATCTGGGGTCAATGTGTACACTACATGTGGTTTCATCCAACGATCACCTTCTTTGTACAAGTGCACCTCCTTACGTACCCCCATATCTTGTAAATTGATCCTCGCCTTATCTGTATCCTTACTTTTTTAGTCAATATTTAGAATTGTGCCCAACAAACTATCACACACTTTCTTCTCAATATGCATGATATCTATGTTATAACGTAGCGACAATGAGGTCCAGTAAGGCAATTTCCAAAAGATACTCTTCTTCGTCTAATTTAGCTCTGTCGGATGACTCTTTTGCTTCTTATCACCATATCTTTCATGTTTACTAGGCAATCTAGATTCAACCTTTTCTAATTGAGCCAATATTTGCTTAACAGATTTCTAAGGCGGGGGATGCCGTCGATCAACCTTACCACCAAACTTATTTTTAGTCCTCATCCTATGACTCATAAGAGGCCATTGTCTATGCCCAACATAGCAAATTTTACTCGTTATTCGCTTCGTTGGAGTTGCATCATTGTAATTGGGGCACGCGAAGTACTGTTGACCACTCCAACCAGATAAACTACTACGTGTAGGAAAGTCGTTAACTGTCATCAACAACATAGCCCGCATCGGAAACGACGTATTCGTGGCAGCGTCACGAACAACAACCCTTTCCTCCCATAACTCTTTTAACTCATCCACAAGGGGCCTTAAGAACACATCAACATCCTTTCCAGGAGCGTTACGACAAGGAATCAATAACGTCAACATCTTGTACGGGTCCTTAGTACATAACGATGGGGTAAATTATATGCAATCACAATCATAGGCCACATACTGTATGATAAACTCATATTTCTGAATAGGCTGACACCATCAGCAGCTAACCATAATCGAATATTTCTCAATGCATGTGCAAATAATGGATGCTTTTCATCAAACTTTTGCCACGCCGTACCATCAACCGGATGAAGTATTAAGTCATCATCCTTCGATCATCAACGCACGTGCCACATCATTTCCTTAGCAGTATGACGGGAAGCATACAGACGCTTCAACCAATCTTTCAAAGGAAAATATCAAAGTACTTTCAATCCGACTTGGAGCTCGGATAAGAGATCCCTAAATTCATCGTAATGCGTAGATTCTGTAACCGCTTTTATCTCACCAAAGGTTTCATGATCATCATTAATCTCAACCACATCATTTAGCCCTGCAAACATCTCATCAACTGGTTCACAGACAACTATAGTAGCATGTACTTCACCATGGTGAATCCATGTGGTGTAACTTGTATCAAAACCCCATCGATGTATGTGCGCTTTCACTATTTCTGGTAGCAGCATCTCATTATTTCTACACTTGATACACGGACAACTAATACCCCCGGTTGAATTTGCGTAATTCTTTCCAACCTCAATAAAAGCATACAAACCATCCTAGTACTCATCGGACAACTAGTTACTTAAATATATCCAACTATTGTCCATAGGTATCTCCACTATGAAGAATTTATGAAGTTTTATCAAATTTTATGAAAATTAACACAAATTATTTTGTAATAAGTCTCTCACATTCTATTAACTATTTAATAATAGTTATTTTTACATTTTTTATTATTTATATAATAATACTTAAAACTTTTTTTCATTAATTAAATTTGTTAAGTTTATAACATTTTCTCAGATTATTATAATACAATAAATAATTACTTTATTTACATTTTTTATATTTAATTTTCAACTTCATTTATTTTTTATTATTTATCATTTAATTATTAAACATGTCACCATTTTTTTACTTTTTTTTAACTTCTTAACATTTTCATCAAAATTTTTTTACCAACAACATAATCATCATCACATCAAAATTATCATACAAATTTCAATCCAATTACCACAAATTCCAATTTCAATTCTAATTTACAATCTACCACATTCACAATTCTAATTTACCACACTCAATTCCACATTCACAATTCTACCATATTCAATTCCAATTCTAATTTACAATCTACCACATTCAATTCTAATTTACAATCTACCACATTCACAATTCTACCTCATTCAATTCTAATTCTAATTTATCATATTCACAATCTACCAACAACATTTAAATAAATCCAAAACCACAAACTAAATTCAAAATTCAAAACAAAACCACAAACCACAACCAAAATAAAAAAATCAATTTACAAAATACCAAAAATATTAACTCACAAAATCTAAACCCACAAATACCGGCGGTTGGAGAACGGTAAGGCAATAGGGCTACGAGGGCGACGGCGGCTGAAATATGAGGATGACAGCGGCCAGAAAATGAGGACGACGACCGGGAAAGCGAGCGGCGACAATGAGGTAAAAACACTACACTTTTTTGCATTTCTCGAAAAAATTTCTCCATAACACCTGGGGTTAGAAAACGGTAAGGCAGCAGGGCCGGGAGGGTGACGACGGCCGGAACATGAGGACAACGGCCGGGAAAGCGGGCGGCGATAACGAGATGAAAACACTGTTGTTTTTTGCCATTCTCGAAAAAAATTTCTCCACAAATCAAAGATTTGAAGAGAGAATGATAAATCTGAGCTTTTTTCAGAGTTTTGGGACAGTTTATAGAGGTTTTAGATGGAGAGGGTGGGAGAAAACTGAGAGGGTGACCGGAAAAAATGGAGTTCTGTGATCACGTTTATACAGGTGGCTTTTTGTGATGACAATATATCGTCGCAAAAAATTAAAAAAAGTCATCACAATTAATATCAAAATGACGTCATTCTTCTTCGCCTCATTAATATTTCTGAGCATATTCTTGGAGAATATACCCATATTCCTTATTTACGATGACTTTTTAATATAGTCGTCGCAAATATATTTCAGGAAACCTCCAAATTTTCCACCTTTTTTTGTGAAAAATTAAATTCGATCAATATTTGCGACGGTATTTCATACTTGGCATCACAAAAAGTACTCATAATTAGAAGAATTTTCTGGAACTAATATTTGCGACGATAACTCATACATGTTGTCGCAAGAAATGAAGAATTTTTTGAACTAATTTTTGGGAAACCGCCAAATTTTCGTCATTTTTTTTACCACGTCACTACTAGCTGTTATCCTGAATATTAGCGACGACATGTCATCGCAATTAATGAAAAAATTGGCGCCAAACATATTAGCACCAGGTTAGTTTTGGCGCCAATAAATATTGGCGATGACATGTCGTCTCAAATACTCTTCTCGGATTTAGCAACAACATGTCGTCGCAAATAGCCTACTATTAGAAACGACAAATGTCGTCGCTAATAACCTTTTTTGTTGTAGTGATGGGACCCACGCACTGCTGTGTCTCTGATGCTTTTGTAGCTGTTTCAAGAGCTTTTCTCGGACGCCACTCCCACGGTGTTTCACACACCTCTAGCGTTGAGGCTCTTGATTTTACTGGTTTGTATTTCTTGAGATCGTGGTAAAGTTTTTTTCATTTCCGTTTTATGTTTTTATTTGTATTATAATAACAGTGATGATGTCCCCATCTACCGGTGTTATGTCTTGGCTAGAGAGTGATCTCCCTAACGCTCTAAGTCCGTGTTATGTAGTCCATTTTGGGACTGAGATGTGGTTCATCTAGAGTCATTTCAAACTGGTTGAACCCTATTATAGTGCCATTAGTTGGAGGAGTTCTCTCCGTTATTAGTAAGGGGTGCGTTTGTATTGTCTAGTCATATTAGTAGCACCCGATTTTTGACTCTGATTTTGTCCTATATCTTAGCACTTTAGTGGCTATTTATTGAAGTTAGGCTATTGCCTTTCAAAAAAAAAGAAAAATAAAAGAAAATTAACCTTAACCAATTAAATTATGGGACTCTCTGGTGTTCCTTCTTTTTTGGGAACATCGGCGTTCTCTGCTTATCAGTCATCAGATATGTATTAAATCTGGTCAAAAATCAAATCAGATTAAAAAAATATAAATCCAACAGCTGAAAGGCAGAGAACACCGGTGTTCCTAGAAAAAAAAAAGGAACACCATAAAAATTCCCTTTAAATAAAGATTAAATTTTTACCACTTCATTGTTCTCTTCACACTGATAATTTTATTTTAATTTTTTTATTTAAAAAGTAAAATAAATGACATAAGTATATAAAGAAAAAAGGAAAGATAAACAATTCAAAAAGAAAAAAAAAGCAAAACAACTCAAACATAATAAATAAGTTGAACGAAACGACAACATAATTATATTATACCAATATGCATAATGATCAGCAAAGATAAACCGGTGATTAAAAATGCAAAACTTGTTTAAAAGCATATGAATAAAAAGAATGAAACAAAAAAAAAAAGGCAATCAACCGAACTTTTTAAAAAACCAAAACAAAAAAAGAAATAATTATTCTTAAAAATTGAAATGATTAGAAAAAAAGATATAAACATGAAATGTAAAAAAAAAAAAAAAAATAAAAAAAAAAAAAAAAAAAAAAAAAAAAAAAAAAAAAAAAAAAAAAAAAAAAAAAAAAAAAGGTAAATAAAACATGCAATAAATAGAAAAAAAACAAAATTTAACCGTATCTCTATGAATTTTAAATAAACACATGCAAACTTATAATTTAGTGGTATGACATGTGAGGTATGTGGAGAGGAAAAAAGAAAAAAGAAAAACTAGCTATAATTAGATTCCCTTTTATAATACAATTAATTTTTTTTATAAGGAAAATTTCATTTCACATAATTAATTGTGTGTTTAAGTCTATTTATATTTGTTTTTTGTTATTTTATGTGAGGATTTTCTTGTTATAAAAATTTTCAATTAAAAATGGGGTGTGGAGAGGGGAGAAAAAAAAAAGAGTGAATAGAACAACCTTTTGTTTTATGAACAATTAGATCTTTTTCCTTAATAAGAAACAATTTTTTTAAATTACTTGACGAATTGTCTCTTTTAATGTTCAACATAGAGGCTTTAAATATATAATACATTTGTGATCCTGGTGTCAATAAAGAAAAAGACTAGATATTGTAATATCGATTATCATTTATTTATTTGTTAAGAGAACGACATTCATTCCTTTTACTTGGTGCTGATTACTACTGCGTGGTTGTTACTGTTAAATTATAATAGATTCATTGTGTATATGTGAGTGTGTCTATGTATGTATTTATTAAATCTTATAGAAATTTGATGGTAATTAGAAAGAGCCACTATATATGCAAGATAAAATAAGTTACAAAAAACTTGCTCTTAAAATTGAAAGAAGATTAAAAATAAAAATAGTATGCAAATTAAGAAGACTTTTAGTAGACATAGTCTAAAGTGATAATAGAGTGGTTTGTGCGTGTGTTTTCTTCTTTTGTTTTTTTTTGAATTTTCTTATTTATGGTGGTTTAAAATTTTGTTTTTTTTTTTATATAAAGATACAAATATCCTTCCGGAGCGAGTAATTACCGTTTAAAATAGCGTTCACATCCTTGTCTAAATGTGTTGCAAACTCTTATTATTATTTTTAATCATGCAAGTTTCTCATTATTATTTTATTATTTTATAAGGTGAAATATACTTTTCATAATTTACTTTGTTTAATTGAATCTTTAAAATGAAATATCACTTTTCTAATTGTTTCCCTTATGTATTTCCTTTATTTTTAACAATATTTAGAATAGAGGCTTAGCATGTGACAAGCTTTCTTGGAAAGTACGAATGAAACTAATTGGAATATTTATTTCATTTTATTTAATTTTTTTGTTAGAAGATAAAATGATTTGAAACCAAATTTATTTTCACGTTTTCAATTTTGAGTTAGGGCTTTGAATATGACCCAACAAACTTAATTACAATAGACACATAACCAACTATACTATTTCCTCTGTTGTTTCAGTTCCTGTGGTCCAAATTCCTTAAATACCAAATATATATCTCACTTGTGCCAGCATTATTCCCATATTCTTTTTCTACTTACCTAATTTACTATGTTTCCGTATAACCAAATTGTTTTTTTTTTTTTTAAGTTAATTACAAAAACATCCCTTTACCTTCAATTATTTGGCTAATAATGTTTAAAATAAATAAATAAATAAAACCAGTTCGGTGGCTTATAATTTGATTCGTGGTCTTGCTCAAAACTGAGACACGTGAAATGTCAATTTCATCCCAAAATAAGACAATCAAGGGGTGGTAGTTGGGATAAGTTTCTTAGTATTCTAATAGCCAAACAAACATAAAGCAACACTCATCATGTACGAATGTCATTCCCCTAAGAAAAAGTGTATTATTGCCAAACATGGATAAGCTTTTATTCTATTTCATTCTCTCTCTTTTTTAATGTGATAACGGAGTATAATCTTTTTTAACCTGGTGCAAAATGGATACAAGTATTTTCTAGTATTTCCAACTGTTTAAAAAGGGTAAAATTATATAGGGTTCAATTGTAATTTTACAAAACAAAAGGGTATTTGTTTAAAAGAGTTAAACATATGGAAGTTTTTGCAATTAACATGTTGGAGCTGTGAAGACTGTCAAGACTCTCAAGTCGGAAAATAGCCGGGAAGAGTGAACTATATGACCAATGAATGAATTCTTAATTGTAAGATTCCGTTTTTACTTGTGACCGATCAAAATAGAGTTAAGGCTCACGTTAAGGGATCATTCTTTAGAATTTACTGTCGATGTTGTCATCTCCATGCCAACCGTATTAAAGATATATAATGTCCACATATCTGTGGAGAATTATTTGGTAAGATATGAAAAATACTTTATGTATGCGATGATTTTAAACTCTTAGATTCTCACTAAAATTATGTTAAATCATTACACGCTTTACTTTATTGTGATTCTAAGTTCTAACACGACGATTTAAGGGTAAAAATTGTGTTCTGTAAATGAATAGAACGTTTGGTTTATGGGTTCAGAACCATGATTCATGATTTTGATTTTTTAAATTCAAATTTTTTGTGAGAGAAAAACACTATAGAGAATCAAAAATAATGATT
Organism: Morus notabilis; assembly: GCF_000414095.1. Lineage (NCBI taxonomy): Eukaryota > Viridiplantae > Streptophyta > Magnoliopsida > Rosales > Moraceae > Morus > Morus notabilis. Next base: position 23,553 of record NW_010363416.1, on the reverse strand, counting down.
TAGAATCAGGGACTAACCCTTGAAACAAACATCTCATAAATTTTGACCAATCAATATTTGGCAAAACCGTTTAAGTTTTGGTTTAAATTATTATTTTGATATTAAGAAAAAAATTAAAATGTCAGTTTATACCCCTTGTTTTTAAGCTGGTTTAAACCAAACCCACCATATTTTCGAACTTTTTTACTAAACGGGCCATTGTTTTCATGCCCAACGACAGCAACACACATGTTGTGATTTATTCCCATAGCAATTTGGGATACCATGACTTGCTCAACCTATGAACGTGTCATCTTTTACCCTTTACGAGTAAAAACAAGAGTAGGAAACCATAACAAAAGTGGTCACATCTCTGTTCTAAGCTGCAGCAGAAAAAAAAAAAAAAAGAAGAAGAAGAAGTGGTCATATCTCTGAGACCAAGTTCGTAAATTTCGTCCCTTTTAACCCTGCCATTCAACAACCATGAGAATGAGAATGACCGTCTTCACCGCGAAGCTAGAACTTTCCAAACAGTTGTGAACTCTACCTACCCCAACTAACATCATCAACAATATGTAATAATGAGGCGACGAAGCGAATTAGCTCGTGTGGTTGGAGCGTCGCTACGTAGGACCAAGGTCCCGGTTCGAGTCACCGTGGGGAGGAGTTAAACCTTTTGATCTCTTTAAATGAAGCAAAAAAAAAAAAAAAAAACTGTAATAATGAGATAGTGAAACTGTGAAAGTGAAGAATCCATGAGTCTCTTTTTTTTTTTTTTTTTCTAATCAATCCATCAGTTTCTTGTTGCTTGTTTAGCGGTTCACTAGTTTGTTTCTCTAGCCCGACTCTTATGACCGCGAGTGAACGAGTGAAATCACCAATAAATATTAACGTACTCCTTGGTATACATTATATTGCTGGTGATCACTATTAAGGAAATCATGGTGTGAATTCAACAAAGAAAACCCACATTTTGCATCACTGTAGTAAGTAGTCATTGTTATGAATATGAATAGTAGTTATCCACCTTAGTCAAAAGTTATTGTTAATATCATAATTTTATTATATAAATAGTAACTGTAAATAGTAACTGTGAATGGTGTCGAAAATTTTTCTATAAATAGAGCTTTAAGGCTCTTCATTTTGTATATCTTCACAAGATTAATAAAACTCTCTCTCTAAAGTTTTTCTTCTTAGTTTTATTTCTTTTTTTATTTTCATAACACGTTATCAGCACAAACGTTCTATTCTTATTGCGATTGTCTACATTCATTAATTCAAAAAAAAAAATGAGGCTCTGGCTCAATTACAAGCATCTACTTTAAGGTCAAAAGAAAGTAGGTCCTAACCCTAGTCATACTACAAGTTTCTAACTTTATTAATTCAAGTGAAAAGTATGTAAATATACTATATTATTTTATATTCATATAAATGAGTATATAATTTTGTCATTATACACCCTTTGAAAGGTTTACTGAGTAGTTTGGCATTTTTTTTATTCTCATAAATGGACGCCTATGCCGCTTACAGGTAATAATTTCCTATTGCATTTTCTGCATGCATATTACTATTCTCATCTGTTTACTTTTCTACATCATTTGAGGTATACAATTGTAATTTTTCTTCCACTTCTAATAGTAATATAACAGATTTTTACACCACTATTAACGACTACATAACACCTATAAATAGTTAGTTTTTACTCTATAAAATGTGGTTTTTCTTAACCCATACAATTTACTTCTCATCTTCTCTTCCCCCTTCTTAATATTTTTATCTTTCACTTTTCATCTTCTCTTTATTGTTCCTAATATAATCTTCATGATATGGCTATTATGATGATAATCTTTGTTATTTTAGTAGTCATTTTCTTAATTTTTGCTCTGTTTATTGGAGATCATTCTCCACACAATTTTCAGCTTTCCTTGCAATACTCATACTTGTAATATTTTCCCTTTTATTTATTACTATTATGATTAACATGTAATTTTAAATGTAATCTTTATAATAATAATAATAATACTGTGATTCTTATTATATCGATGTTATATAATAATTATCACCAAGTCAAATCTTGCCAAACTAAAGTTCGTTGCACTCTCACGGAAAAGAATTATATGTCTTGGATCATAGATGTAGAAATACATTTAGAGTCAATAGGTCTAACCGATACCATTAAAGAAAAAATAACAAGTCACCACAAGAAAAGGTTAAAGATCCAATTATCCTTTGGAAATGTCTGAAGGAGAGATACGACCACCAAAAAGAAGTCATACTTTCTGCCACTCGCGATGAGTGGAACAATTTACGTTTCTAGGGTTTTAAGAAAGTCAACGACTATAACCCTACCATGTTTAGAATTCTTTCGTAACTGAAATTTTGTGGAGTAAATATTATAGATGGTGAAATGCTAGAGAAAACCTACTCCACTTTCCATGCATTTCACATTACCTTGCAACAACAATACCATTTGCACGGTTATAAGAAATTTTTCAAGTTAATCTCAACTCTTCTTGTGGCAGAGAAACATAATGAATTGTTGAATGAAAATCATCAATCACGTCCCACTAGCTCAGCAGCATTTCTAGAAGCAAAATGCTGCATTCTCTAAAAAATTGAGACGGGGGCAAAATCGTGGTCGTGGTTGAAGCCGTGGTCAAGGACGTGGTAGAAGTGGTTATTACAACCCTTCACAAAATCACTTTATCCAGAAGAAGCATCATGATAAAAGAAAAGATACTGATGCAAGTTGATCCAGAAATTCTAAAAAGTCCTATTATAGATGCGGTACTAAAGGACATTGGTCTCGAATTTGTCAAACACGGGAACATCTTTATAAACTTTGCAAGGCATCCTTGAAGGATAACGAAAAAGAAGTAAATTTTAATAATCTTGTGATCCTATAAATGACTCAACGCATCTTGATGTCTCAGACTTCACAGATCACTTTAGAGATAAGACTATTGGTGATAACTGGATAGATATAATATGTTTTTATGTATTTGCATTGCATTTTATTTTTGTATATGATTTGTTCTATGTATGTTGTACTTCTTTACATAAAATCCTATATTATGTACTTTCTCAAAAAAAATAAAAAAAAAATTATGATATTATTATTATCTTTGTATGAAGCTAAATATGGATAGAGTTAAGTTCAAAGTTAATAACAAGGATATATGTATTCCATATAGTGGTACAACGCACAATATCCTAAAATCTGAAAAAGTACTATGATTTAAAACCAATAAAGACAATAATCAATATAATATCAGGTCCTGTAGATCTGGTTGAGGGGACTAGCAGAGCAAGTTTTGTGTTGCCAAATGGAACAAATTTTTTCATAAATGATGCTCTATTTTCACCAAAGTCCAAAAGAAGTTTGTTGAGTTTCAAAGACATATATCTTCATGGATATAATCACAATCTGAAACTGAAGAGAATGAGAAATATATGTATTTAACTACTAAAGCATCAGGAAAGAAGTACATATTAGAAAAACTTCCAAAACTCACTTTGGGATTACATTACATATAAATAAATGTGATAGAGTCACACATGGTAGTTAAAGAAGATCCCCAAATATTAACCCTAGGGCATGACCGTTTGGGTCATCCTGATTCAATAATGATGCAAAGAATCATGGAAAGTTCACATGGACATTCACTAAAAGGCGAGCACATCTTTCAATTGAATAAAGTTCTATGTTAAGCTTGTTCTCTTGGTAAACTGATTACACGGCCTTCACCAGCCAAAATTAAAACAGAATCACCTACATTTCTTAAACATATTCAAGGTAATATATGTGGGTCTATACACCTACCGTGCGGACCATTCTGATACTTTATGGTATTAATAGATGGATCCAGTAGATGGTCACATATTTACTTATTATCAACTCGGAATGTGGCATTTGTGAGATTTTTTGCTCAGATAATTAAATTATGAGCACAATATCCTAACGATACAATCAAGAAAGTTAGATTTGATCATGCTGGTGAATTCACATTTCAAGCATTTAATGATTATTGTATGTCCATTAGAATTATTGAAAAGCATCATGTTGCTCACGTACATACACAAAATGGTTTGGCTGAATCATTGATTATACACCTCCAGCTTATTGCTAGACCATTAATAATGAGAAAAAACCTACTTATTTCTATATGGGGGGGTCATGCAATTTTATATTTTACGGCATTAATTCACATCAGACTAAGTGCTCATAATAAGTACTCCCATTTACAACTGGCATTTGGTCAGGAATCAAATATCTTGAGCCTCAAACTGGTGATGTTTTTACGGCACATTTTTGCTGATTGTCATTTAATGAGGTAGTCTTCCTAGCATTGGGTGGAGAAAATAAATAACTAGAAAAGGAAATTACATGGTGTGAACCATCATTGTTGCATCTTGGTCCTTACACAAAGCAATGTGAACTAGAATTGAAAAAGATTATGCACTTACAAAACTTAACAAATCAATTACCAGATGCATTCACTAAAATAAAAAGGGTGACTAAATCATATGTACCAACTGCAAATGCTCCCGCTCAGATTGAAATCCCAAAAGGAAAATCTGATAATGAAGTCATTAATATGTCTAAAACACACCTAAAGCGTGATAGACCTATCGGTTCCAAAGATAAAAATCTTTGAAAAAGAAAGGGAGAAAATGAGCATAATGACTCCGATTTGGAGAAAAGTTTTTAGTAGAAACACAAACCAATACAAACAAAGAGATTCTCGATATTGTAGAAAATTCTGAAGGTTTTGAGAATAGTGAGATCTCTGTTGACTATATCAATACAAGAGGATTATGGAATCGAAATGAATTTGAAACTATTGATGAAATATTTTCTCACTCTGTGGCATGTGAAATTATTAACGGAACTAAGGATCCTGAACCAAGATCTGTTTCTGAATGACAAAATAGACACGATTGGATCAAATGGAAAGATGTTATACAGGCTGAGTTAAATTCACTTAATAAGCGTAAAGTTTTTAGACTTATTGTTTTAATGCCTGAAGTCGTGAGACGTGTGGGATACAAATGGATTTTAGTGCAAAAATGCAATGAGAAAAATGAAACTATAAGGTATAAAACTAGACTTGTTGCACAAGGTTTTTCACAAAGACCCAGGATTGATTATGAGGAAACGTATTCTCCTATAATGGATTTAATTATGTCAGATATTTAATCAGCCTAACAATTTCTAAAAATTTAGATATGCATCTTATAGATATTGTTATAGCTTATTTATACAAATCGCTTAATAGTGATATTTATATGAAAATTCCTAATGAATTTAAGATGCCAGAAGAACTAAATTCAAAACCTAAAGATATATTTTCGATTAAGTTACAAAGATCATTATATGGGTTCAAGCAATCCAGACGCATGTGATATAATCGCTCAAGCGAATATTTATCAAAAGAAGGATATGTGAATAATTTCATATGTTGTGTTTTTATTAGGAGACTAGCATATGGTTTTTGTTATAATCGTTGTTTATGTCAATGATTTGAAAATCATTGGAACTCACAAAGAAATTCAATAAGATGTGATATACTTAAAAGATGAATTTGAAATGAAAGACCTTAGAAAAACAAAATTTTGTCTTGGTTTACAAATTGAGAACCTTCATAGTGGAACACTTGTGCATCAATCAAATTATACTAAAAAGGTCTTAAAACGCTATAACATAGATAAAACAAACACTTTAAATACTCCAATGATTGTTAGATCACTTATGGGATGTTTGTTTCAAGGGTTCGTCCCTGGTTCTGAACCATGGTTCTTTGGTCTCTACAGTATTTTTCTCTCACAAAAAATTTGAATTTTAAAAATTAGAATCATGAACCATGGTTCTGAACCCATGAACCAAACGTCTCATTAATGTTGAAAAGAATCAATTTCGCCCTTGCGAAGGTAAGGAAGAAGCCCTCGGTCCTGAAGTATCATATTTAAGTGTAATAGGAGCTCTTATGTATCATGCTAATTATACCCGACCAGATATAGCTTTTGTTACTAATCTATTAGCAAGATTTAACTCATCTCCTACACGAAGACATTGGAATAGAATTAAGCATATCTTCTGTTATCTTTAAGGAACATTTGATTTGGGATTATTTTATCCTAGAGGATCAAAACAATGGATAATTGGTTTTGTAGATGCAGGGTATTTATCAGATCCACATAAAACCAGGTCTCAAATTGGATACGTGTTCACATGTGGAGGTACTGTTGTTTCATAGCATGCACAAAAGAAAACATATGTTGCCACTTCTTCAAATCATGCCGAAGTTATCACTCCATTAAGCAAGTCGAGAATGTGTATGGCTAAGGTCTATGACTCAACATATCCAAGAAACTTATAGACTATCTATCAATAAAGATCCAACAGTATTATTTGAAAACAGTGCAGCATGTGTCGCTCAAATAAAGGAAGGTTACGTCAAAAGCGATAGAACGAAACACATACCCCCGAAGTTCTTCTCATACTCCCAACAACTCGAAAAGAATAATGATATTGATATTCAATACATTCGATTAAGTGACAATGCAGCATATCTTTTCACAAAAGCACTTCTAACTACAACATTCAGAAAGCATATCCACAGTATCGGGATGTGTCATCTGTGAGATTATGAGGAAGACCTATACATGTCAACTTGAGGGGAGTTTACGTGGTTGTACTCTTTTTTCCTTATTAAGGTTTTATCCTACTAGTTTTCCTAATAAGAATTTTAACGAGACAGCATAAACAGCCTAAACCAAGCTTTGAAAATCATTTCCCAAAACAGCCCCGTCAAATTTGATAGAATTTGATGAAGATCAAAATATTCATAATAGTGCCTTACAATATTTAAGATAATTTTTCTTATCATTTTATACATAATTTTTCTGATAATTTTTTTAAGCCTATTTGAATGAAGGATCTGATATTTAGTTGTTGGCTTATTGCATATGTTATGTGTGGTATTTAGATATTAACTAGTGTGTTACCCGTGCATTTGCACGGTGATATAGTTATCAAATATTTATTTAAATATTTAATAAAGCATGACAAATAATATGAGTGTTTAAAAAACTGAAAAACTAAAACCGACTAACACCGAATTGCCAAACCGACCAAAAAATTCAAAAATTTGATTCCATGTCAACAAACTGACTAATTCGGTCGGTTAACTGACCGTCCATGGTTCATAGGCGGTTTAGTTTCGATTTTGCCAGCCGAAGTGATCAGTTAAACCGAACCGACCGACCAATTTAAAAAAAAAAAATTATTATCTATATATTCAAACCTTTAATCTTGTAGATGGTGAATATAAGTCCATCATATTATTGAAGATGAGCATTTAAAAAAAGTTAGATCTCTCTAACTTGTAAGTTGTGATGAAAAAATGAAATACATAGCCCCTTATATAGAGTAGTTAAAGGAATACATTCTCATCTCTTTTCAATGTGGGACTATTGAAAGTTTGATGTGTATGAAAATTTAAGCACATTAGGCTTTTGAAAATCTCACATTAAAAAGAGATGAGAATGTCTTCCATCAACTATTCTATATGAAGGGCTATGTATTTCATTTCTCCATCACAACTTACAAGTTAGAGATGTCTAACTTCTTTTGAACGTCCATCTTCAATAATATAATGGACTTCAATATAAATAAGTTTTCTAAATGATATTAGATGTAAAGTCTTAGTCTTTAAGGATACATTCTTTTAGACTTTATTTTTTTGTCTTTTAAGCCCTTTTTTCTTTTTAATTTTAATTAATTAAATATTAAATATTTGAATGGTTAAAATTTAAGAAGAAAATAATGCACAAAAACTATTTTAATTAAGAAACCGACAGATAAAAATCGGTCAGTTAACCAACCAAACACATTATTTTTTTGTTCGATTTCGGTTTTAAATTTTTAAAAACTGACATTGTCAGTTCGGTTTTGAAACTGACCGAAATTGTCGGTTAAAAACCAATGAACACCCCTAACAAATAAAAAAGAAGAAAATATTATAAAAAACGACGACATGATAAAAAATACTGAATAAACAAATTATGAGAAAGTAAACGAAGCAAAAGTTAATAATTTTTTTAATCACTAAATAACAAAATAGTTACACTTAAATTACTCTATCTATCATCTATCATAACAAAATAAATTATTATAGAACATTATTATGTATGATTCGAAACTTTATTCTATTCATTTTACATGAAAACATTTCTTTTGTTTTAATCTATAATTATAAATCTTACAGATAAATTATTAATACAGATTTGAAATAAATATATAAGTTATAGTTAACTATCACAAAAATGTATTATTCTTATTCTGTTTGTGTGGAGTGTTATCGAATAATAAACATAAAATTAATAAATAACTCATAAAGGAAAACGCTTACATACTAAAACGTGGATATAAATATATAAAAATTGTAGTACTTGTAATTTTTTTTAATAAATACAGAATAACATATAACTCTTGTCATATTTAAGTGATTAGAAATTATTCTTAAAGTTTTTAACGATAAGTTTATCAAATATAAAAACTGAAGTCTATAATAAACTATGTGTATAAATTATACATCTTTAAAAAAAAACGTTAAATAAAATGTATTCAATCATCTTTTCATATGTTACCTTTATGAAAAAAATATATTAAGTAACAAAACACATTTTGTATAAAATATGCAGTGTAACGTTGAAACTCTCACTTCTGTATTCAAGAGAAAACCGTGCTAACGAATAGACAAGCGTACAGATTTTTGTTCTTTTTTTTTTTTTGTTTAGAAATACAACTTTGAACAAAACGTCAAATCTGCTAGAAATAAAAAAATATTATGAAACTACTATTACTTTAAAAAATACAATTTATGGCAATTGTTGTAGAAAGAAAAAAAAATTAATACTCATTCACTTCGTAAATTTGAATTTTCAATTCAAGTTGAAATGTGACATTTTTTAAAAAATTTTAACTGTAACAAAAAAAATTACATGTGACATTTTCTGAAACTTTTTAACTGTATAAATTTAAAACTGAAAACTCGAATCGTTGAAATGAACGAGATCATAATTTATTACATTACGTTTACTCTTAATAAACAAATTAGATACAATTTTTTTGTCCGTAGATAGAAAAATATACATTCTTTACATATATCAACTAAATAAATAAGAGAAAAAAGCCGGGAAAAAAATTAGAATAAAACAATAATATTGAAGTAAACAAACAAAACATGACACAAAATTCATAAATGTCACAAAAATATTTAAATATATAATAAATTTCTATATCTAGGAAATAGTTTTTTTACATATATAAATAAAACATATAAGGTTCATATATTTCCTTTAATCTGCTAGCAACATATATCATCAATAATTTAAACATTACTTGATAATGTCTCTAGCTGCCAACAAAACTATTAAGAATTTATACTGAATAAGAAAGAACAAAAAACATCAGTGAACTGAACTGAAAAATAAAGGAAAAAAAACCGGTAAAATGAGATATAGAAGAACAAATAAAGAGATAACAATATAAGATTCAGGTTTTTTTTTTTTTATGTCAATGGCTGCCAACTAAACAAACTATTACGCATTTATCATGAATATGAAAGAAACATTAAGGAACTGAACAGAAAAATAAAGGGAAAAACACCGGTGAAATCAAATATAGATGAACAAAAAAAGAGATAAAAAATTTAAGAACAGACAGCATAAGAAAAACATGAAGAAAATAATGTCAAAAAAAAGATAACAAAATAATCCCAGATAATTGAGGCAACACTAAGAGTAAAGACTTCTATTAACAAAATAAAACATAGTAATGATATCTAATAAAACAAAATAAAAACTCCTATTAGCGAAACTAAACATAAAAATCAACTCCTATTAATCATAGCCAACAGAGTAACATGGTATTATTTTTAGAGAAATAAAAGTATACTAAAATAATAACTCCTAATAATAAAATAGAACATCTTAATCATATCAATAGAAAAAAAAATCATATAAATACTAATAAACTTAAAAGTAAAGATTATAATAGAAAACGAAAGAAACTATACAAAAAACGTGTACAGAGTAAAAATGTAATACCTCAGTCTAAGATGAATAACAGAGTAGAAATTTCCCAAAAACAATAAAGGTACTAACTGAAAGTGAATATGATTTATGTATAAACAGTGTAAAAAACAGAAAAGCTAAAAAACAGGAGATCACTATAGTCAAAGGATGAAAAAAAAGAGAATGAGAACCTTCAAATACACAACAAAACACACTATATATAGAGAAAACAATATCATAGTCATTATCAGATCGAATTAAGAAAGCTGAAGATAAACCTGAAGCCATATAATCATTCGGTAAAAACAGGTGTCACTGCACATGAAAACCACAGAAAAACAAAACCAATAATGAATAGATAGTAAAAAATAAAATGTGTATTATAGATAATCACAGTAAAAGAAAAACAAGTGTGATAAGAAATGATAAAAGACGATGAAGTAGTAAAAATCACTGCGTAAACCATACAATGTCGGTTAACAATGTAGGAAAAATAAAATAAAATTTTTAACCCAACAGTAGAACACATTAGGGCTGGTTCACTTTACGGATTCGAGTTTTCAATTTGAATATTTGAGTTTTTAATTTAAATTGAGATGTGACATTTTTTGATAATTTTATACTATAATAGAAAAAATTATATGTGACATTTTCTGAGAGCTTTTTATTGTAAAAACTTAAAATTGAAAATTCAAATTGGTGAAATCAACGAGGCCAAGTATATACACAACAGGTCGTATTTATACACATTATTAAATAATATGGGCAAATTATTAAATAATATGGGCAACATCAGGGGCTGCCAAATCAAATTTAAAAACTATACGGTCTTGTTCACTTTACAGATTTGAGTTTTTAATTCGAGTTGAGATGTGATATTTTTTAAGAGTTTTTCACTGTAACAAAAAAAATTAGATGTGATATTTTCTAAAAATTTTTTACTGTAGAAACCTAAAACTGAAAACTCGAATCGATAAAATAAACGAGGCCTACATGATGCACGGCAACAATAAAAAGAAAATATATCATCATGACCGCAGAAAAATAAAGCGTAAAAAAATTCAAATGGAAAAAAATATATATTCTTTAAAAAAAAACATAAATTATTAAATTTATTTTGAAAAAAAAAAGTCTTTTTTTAATAAATGTATTCTGAAAAAAGAAAACAACATCCTCTAAATAGAAGACGAATAAGAAACGAAATAAAACAATTTGAGAAGTAGAGAAATTATAGAAAAAAAAAAAAAAAAAAAAAAAAAAAAAAAAAAAAAAAAAAAACATTAAGAACAAATCAAATTTTTCAGTGTGAAAGAATAAAGACGGAAAAACAAACCCTAAATTTGAAACCAAAAATAACTGTATGAAAAAAATCAATAAAAGAAACGTAGAACAATAAACAAAGGAACAAAAACTAAAAAACAGAGAAAACAAAAAAAAAATCTAAAGAAAAAAAAAAGGTGAAGTAAAAAAAAATATCAACTCCCCACGCGAAGGAAAAAGAGGAACCAAAAATATCAACATTGAGAACCGAGAGAAGAAAAAATCTGAAGCACCAAAAAAAATCTGAAAAACCGAGAGAATGAAAAAAATACCAACATTTAGAACAACCAAACTCAGACAGTGAAAGAAGAAGAAGAAAAACCATTTTTTCTGGCAAAAGAGAAAAAAACACCATAAACAAATCATTGTATCTCTCTCGTCAGAAATGAAAGAAATTCCCACGCGTCCCTCTCTCTCCCTCGCCAGAAAAGCAACTGAAAAAGCTATCCCACATTAATTATTTCTTTCATTTCCTTTTTCTTTTTTTTAGCTCCATTTTCGAGTAAGGTTTTAATCACTAAAAGGACAAAAATGCCCCACCCAACAGCAAATGAAGAAGATAAGAGCAAAAGGCATAAACGTAAAAACACATAAATTATTCAGCGTAAAAGGATTCATACGGGAATATCTCAAATCTGGAGAGAAAAATGAGAGGACACTGTTTAAAGAACTGTAACCCGGTGCCTTTTTTAGTATACAGTACTAGCCTGAGTCACGTGCCTTAGGCACGTGCTTGCTTTGTGGTTATATTTAAAAAAAATTATTACAAATTTAAGAGATGTTTGGTTGGAGAATTTAAACCGTGATTTGAATCATGATTCATAGTTTGTTACAGTATTTTTTTTCATAAAAATACACATAAATTGAAAATGATTCTAATCACATGATTATAATCCATAAACCAAACGTCTTATTAATCTCATAATAAAAAAAGTCTTATTTAATTAATCATAATAATTTTTATTAAATTATGTTAAATGCTCATTTTCTTTAATTTAACTTAATGTTAATCGTCTGAAGTTTCATTATTTTGTGAGGAGATCAACTTACTTGGTTGAATAAAATTTGAATGAAATGTTTAACACTAATGGGAAATAATATTAATTTATTTAATTATCAAAATTTTATTAAATTGCCCATATTATTTAATAAAGTAAATATAAAATAAATAAAAACTTTGAACACATTTGAGAATAATTAATTCAATAAAGTAATTAAAAAATTTATAGTGATCATGTTTGAAAAATGATATTTAGAAGACTTTGTAAGAAATATTTAAATTGAAACGTAAAGAACAAATAAAAAATATATAAATTATTGAGGATAAGACTATAAATAATAAAAATAAAAGTTTAACTTGATTTTAATTACATTACTTGAGTATAATTTGAGTATAATTCTTGAGTTGAATTTGAGTTATAACTTGAGTTGAACTTGTAACTTGAGTTTGTGTTTGGTTGTGTACATTTGAGTTATGGTCTGAGATAAGAATCTTTTTGAGTTTGTGTTTGAGTGAGTCAAAACTTGAATTTGTATTTATATAGTATTTTAATAAAAACTCAATGCTGATGAAAAATTTTAATAGGGTATATGGGTCGGGTTTTATTCGTCTTTTCGTTGTCAACGCATAGAAAAAAAATCATCTCAATCAGAATTAAAACGAAAAAGTTATAACATTTTTAAGAATATAAAAAATATTATTAATTAATTTGAGTTTGAGTTTCTAAACTCGAGTTGAAGGGGAAACTTGAACTCAAATTTTAGTCATAAACTCAAGTTTAAACTCGAATTTAAACTTAAAAGAATATGAATTCGAATAAAGTTGTAACTCAAATTGACTTTTTTTTAGTTTTTCACTCAAAAGAACAAGCCATTTATTTCACCTGACCCGGTTCTAGAAAAGAGGACAAGAGTGGTCATGTTTAGACGACCGAGGATTTGTGATACATGTATATCTCCATTTAGCTTGGGCACACGGCGTCTCGTTAGGGAGAGGGGCATGCTGGCACGTGAAGTAGGCCTTGAGAGAAAATACTAAACTGCCCAAACAAAAAGCAATGCAAAAATAAGAAACCATAGATACAACGGTAAAAATAAAAGCTAGGAGACAAATACGGAATTTTTTCAAAACTAAATGACAAAAGGGACGGACACTATTTAAAAAAACAGTAACTCAGATACCTTCTTTAATATGTAGTATATAATAATATAATATAATATAATGAGAGAAAATACTAAACTGCCCAAACAAAAAGCAATGCAAAAATAAGAAACCATAGATACAACGGTAAAAATAAAAGCTAGGAGACAAATACGGAATTTTTTCAAAACTAAATGACAAAAGGGACGGACACTATTTAAAAAAACAGTAACTCAGATACCTTCTTTAATATGTAGTATATAATAATATAATATAATATAATATAATATAATATAATTGCATTCCGTCACTTATGGCTGGCTCACGTTTTGTTGTTTTTGACTCGAAATAAAAGAGAAAATCATTAGAAATTGTCTGATAATTCCAAAAAGTGAAGCATACCATTTCAAAATTTAAAAAAAAAAAAAAAAAAAAAAAAAGTGAAGCATAACTTCTTGAAAACGAACGGAAACTTTTGTGTCTTCGTGATTTACTACATATATGTGATCGACAGTTTATATTTTGCGCGCATTCTAATCATAACTTCGTTACCTACTATTGTCCGGTGACGTACTATTGGATAAATTCTCAAGAAATTACCCAAATGAGTTTAAAAATAGGCATGACATAAACAATTTAAACGTACGGGAAATTACTGATAATTTTTTTAAGGTAAAATTATATTCCAAAATTAAGGAGACGTACGCACTTGTACGGACATAAATGACCTCGTAATAATGATCACAAACCGGTTTCACTGGTAAGTTTTAAAATGAAGCGACAAGGAATCAAGTATGCACCAAGTTCTAATAAAAGAAAATTAAAAAGTGGCACTAATAATCGAGCACACAATTGACTCTTTCAATAATATCTTTAGGATCGATAGAGAATTTCAATCAATCAAGACTAAGGGTCCGTTTGGTTCATGGATTCAAATCATGTGATTTGAACTATTTTCGATTTACGTGTATTTTTTATGAGAGAAAATACTGTAGCGAACCACGAATCATGATTTGAATCAGGGAGTGAATCTAGGAACCAAACGGACCCTAAATGACCAAACGGATTAGAATCATGTGATTATAATTACTTTTGATTTACGTGTATTTTTTATAAGAAAAAATACTGTAACAAACTATGAATTATAATCTAAATCATGGTTTGAATTCTCCAACCAAACGTCTCCTAAGAGACTCATATCACAAGACTCACCCACAACACTATAAAAAGTGAATTCTCACGAGTTAGACACAAACACAATCAAAAGGTAAGGAGACCTTCTTGTTAAAAATAAAACCAAAATAAAACAACAACAGCAAGGCTGATACAATGCCTTTTTCTGTTGCTTGTGTTCGTTCACTTCGTTGATTCGAATTTATAATTCGAGTTGAGATGTGATTTTTGTGAGAGCTTTTTACTGTAGCAAAAAAGTTAGATGTGACTGTTTCTGAAAGCTTTTTACTGTAGCAAAACTCGAATTATAAACTCAAATCGACGAAATTAACGGAACTAAAACAACTAAAACCACACAAGCAAGAGAACTCGCCTCGCACGAAACCCAACTAGTGATACACCAACCCCAACGACAACAGAAACTAGAAACGATAAATCTATAAAGAGATGAAACCACCACAGAAGAGACGTGACAGCGGCACGTGGGAGCCCTGCGCTGCCACCACTACCACCAAGCAAGCCACTGCCTCCACAAAAATAGGCGCTAAACTACCAGAGCAGAGGCCCCAACATCACAACCCCTCAAAAAACCATGCCCCCTCGGAAGTGGCTACACCTCCGCCATCACTCAACAACGCCGTACCACCAAAACATTGAAACTCTGCCTCAACTGCTGCGAGATTGGACCCATCACCGCCGCCGAGCATGACCAACGCCCCCCCACACCCCACCCCAAACTCTCTTTTTTTTTTTAATTCTTTAGTATACTAATAACACAAAATAAAAATCCCAATAAAAGCAAAAAATTTAACTAATTATTATATCTTTTTTGTTGAAAATGACTAAACCACTATATAAATTTTAGAAAATGTATTAAAGGTTTGATTCATTTGGAAAAATAAATAAAGATAAAGATAGTTATCTGGTTATTTTTCTTCAAAAACTTTATTTAACTCACGCTCCCTGAAAAAATTTTCTGGTTCCGCTACTGAGAAAGATCAACATGTCTCGTGAATGCTATCCAAAATGAAATTATTGACAATTTTAGACTTTTTGGATTACAAAATATAAATTTTTCGTTATAGAAAAAATTATTAAAAAATGATTATTCTCTTATGTTGGCATCCACGGATCAACTTTCACGGTAAAGTTGTTGTGGGGTGATAAGGTCATTGTGGGGTTCGGAAAGGGGTGCGGGAATTTCATTAAGGGTAGTTTGGTGACTTCACATTTATAAATCCGGTTTTCCTTTTTTTTTATATTATAAAAGCAAGCATTGATTTTGCATTGATTTTGTAATTATTTAAGGAGACGTTTAGTTCATAGATTATAATTATGTTATTATAATTATTTTTAATTTACGTGTATTTTTTGTGAAAAAAATACTATAACGAATCATGAACCATGATTCAAATCATGATTTAAATCTTTTAACCAAACATCTCCTAAGTGATTCTAATGCTTAATAAAAATGACCTATTGATAGTATGTAGAATATAGATATAAACCATACTGGATTAACAAAATTATGACAATTGAATGCAATTTAATGGAAATTTAATAGTTAAAAAATGTGTTATATCGACAACAGAAATAAGTTAATGAACAATGTTTTGTAGATTCTATTTCATATCTCATCTTAAATAATTAAAAGGTTTGGCATTTGGATATTACGATCAATCTAATTCTTTTGAGTCAACGTGAGATATTGAAAACAAAATCCTTCTAATGCCCATATTACTCTTATGCATTAATAATTGAGCTAAAATGTTATACTTGCATGACTAATATACCCAGACCCAAACAAATCAAGAGCTCTAAAACATTGATTTTTAATATTTCTCTTTTTATTTTTTTGAACTTTTTTCTAAAAGTCCAAAACTCAATAATTCTTTTGGTTACCGAGATAGACATTAGGACGCCACTAAGAAAATGCGCGTATTGAATATAAAATTTCTATATGTAATAAAGCTAATTTAAGAACAGTTTTTTTTTTTTTAATACAATACGAGATTCAACCCCAAACTCCCGAATCATTATGCATTTAAGCATCATTATGCAAACTAAATATTAGCAACTATTTTGATATTTAGTAAAATTTTAAAAATTACTCTCACACAATGTATAAATTTTAAGAGCTTGTAACAATTTAATAATATTTTAAATTATGATCACCCCTTTTCAATTCGCTTATTTCTTTAAATTTTGTTAAAAATTCAAATGTTAAGTGGACCAAGGGCCAGATAATAATGCAATCGTGGTGGAGCCTCTAGGCTTTATCTATTTCATTTTAAGATTCAAATAGCTTTACTCAAACAAGAAAAAAAGAAAAGGAATCAAATAGCTTTAGTTCTAACTTCTAAAATCTGGTGAACACTCTTTTCAATACAGTAACATTTTTATATCCATCTAACTTGAATGCCCCAAGAAAAGCATCCAATTTCTGATAAGCATCATAATTTGAATTGCAAATTACCTGTTTCTTTCACTATTTCCGTATATTTAAGGTTTCTTTTTTTTTTTTTTTTCTATGAACTATTCACCAACTGTGACTTTTATACTAAAAAAATGATATTAGCCAACAAGTCTCATGTCAACAAATGTTGAAGAGAAAAAGATAACATCAGATATCTTAATTTCTATATGCTATCAATTACATTTCATATATAACAGAATTTATCTTGAAAACCTTACAAAAGTAAGCAACAGACACCCGAAGAAAAAAAAAAACGACAACATATTCTTATGTTGAAAGCCTCGTACCTAATAGATTATGTCGTAAGAGTTACAAGATGTAACATCTTACGATAAGTGCCTCCACATTGCTGGGCGATCTCTAGATATAAGGAGAGCCCGAGATGCAGAGTAATCAAACGACGGCAAATACAAGTCATCTGGTCCAACAATTTCTCTAACCATTTGTGTATTTCCTTGATCAGTGCTGAAACATTGCAGCTCATTATCCTTCAAGGCATCAAATACAAACAGCCCCAATCCCGAAACACCCATGACGTTGTTTGAATTTCCCCAGACTTGCGTAATGGCTGCATGATGGCCGTCGGCGTTGCATTCAGGCAAGGCGTAAGTGCTGAATAGCCTTTGCTTGCGCAGCGAAAATTGCTGCACTTCTGAAGAGGACTGTCTTTTGACCACTGACCTCACGTTTGTGCAGCCAAGAAAGACCGAATCACCACGAGAGAAAACCGACTGCACATTCGTGCCAAATTTCGATATCTTAAGGCCAACACCAGTTGGGTGGCGGAAGTCCAAGATGTTAATAGAATCATGAGTGCAGAATACTCCATCGTTTCCTTCAGCTTCTGACGAACTTAGCCTGCAGTTCAAATATCTACTCTTTCAGAGCTAGAGAAGTAACAGAATAGGCTTTTCTAAGAAAATGGGACAAATTTTGAGCAAATTCCAAAGTCCAACTTATATATTTTCTCGCTAAACTAAAATCGCATGACACCATGATAACTAGAGCAAAGGAAGGAAAAAAACAAGATTTTAAGAGGAAGAAATGATACCAGACAGAGCATTTGTAAAACAATTAGACGCGTACAAACTAAACTTCACCATATTAGAACATATATGTGGGGGAAGTTAACTTGGTGGCTGAGACAAAATTAATAAATGTAAATTAAGTCTATAATACTAATGAAATTGAATGAGAAACCAAAGTAGAAAACAGATAAATATTCACCTTTGCCTAACACCTCCACCAAGTTCAGCATCGGTGTTGTTCACATGAAGAGCAGAGATTTTTCGGCCAGATGAAGGAACAGATAACAATGCGTGAGGATTAAGGGAGTTTACATCCCAAAGAGAAATAGATTCTGCTTCAGCTACAACTACTTTTCCTCTGTTTCTCCACTGCAAGGGGCTTGAATAGTCCATCGATAACACAGGCTTCGGAACATCCCATTTCATGATCTGCTCTCCATCGCGGATGTCATAAATTTTGACTACTCTCTGGCCACTAGCAGTGATAGTAATAAGAGGTCCACAAGGCTTGTACCACCATTGTCGAGTTTCTGGTTCCATAAGGCTAGACAGAGCATTTCTCATGTATGAGATGTTGCCAGGTAGGGGACCGAGTACCATTCTTGAAGGAGTTGTTCCGCTCTCATTGTGGAAAGCTCGCACTTCTTTGGTGTAGAAATCCCAAGAGCAGAAACCGGAATCCAAAGCATTCCCAGCAGATGCAGCCACAACATACCTACCGGAGCAACCGTTCGCACTAGGAGCCCGGATTACCCAACAGTCTCTCCACATGTTTGGAGAAACACCAGCAGGAGGCTTATATACAGCTTTCTCCTGAAATGGCAACGGCATCATCAGCCAATATAAAAAGTAATCCTAGTCACACTAGTTATATGTCCATAAATTCCATACTGTTATGGAGTGAAATTACTAAATATTACTCAGCTAGTGCAACAAGATCAGCAATAAATCCAAGGGAACCATAAAGACATTACATAAGCAAAACTATCAAATTTTATAGTTCAAAGAATTAAACCCTGAAGCAAACCGACAAAATGCAGAAACAAAGGCAAAGAAGTTAAGCATACCAAATACATTAACTACTCACCAATTCCGAAAAGCTTAGAAGTATGAGATAAAGCACATCAAATGGCAAAGAAGCTTTAGCTTAGAAACGGGCTAAAGACAAGTACCTCATTGTTGACGATATCATAAAAGCTACATGAACCATCATCATGAGCAAGAAGAACCGATTCTCCCTCGGACACAAACCACCCTCCCGTCGACGTCTTGCAACCCAATTGATTCATCTGGTAAATGCAATTTTCGTCAGTTTCCTCTTCAATTATCATTCCTGGCCTATTCTCCTGATCGTCGAATTCTTCAAACGTTTCATCAGTTGTCAACACAAGCTCAACGTCACCTTTTCGAATAGTCACATCCAAAGAATTTTGCCCTGCTGCTGCATTTTCACCATCAGTTTCCTGAACATCAACACATTCAAAACGAGCCTGCCTTTCTCTCGCCGTTACCTGCGTTTGCTCCTTATCCAAGGACAGCAGGATTTCAATTGCTATCGGGTTCTCGTCTATCGGGATCAATGCCTTGTCTTCTCCCTTTAATCCACAACCAAACTCTCGAACACCAGACTCACCAACACTTAGAGAACTTCCTGATGATGTTTCCAACATGGCTATTCGATTCCTAAGCAACTTATGATGAGGAAACAATCTAGCTTCCAATTCATCAGTATTCAAACCTTTCACCGAAACTTTACCATTGTTCTCCATCTTCTCCAACCCACCATTCTCAACCATTTTCGTAACAACATCATCAACCACAGTCGCTTTCAAAGAGCCCATCTTGGCATCGGAATCTCCCACCACGTGACCCATGGCCTTCTCAATCCCGGAAATCTTGTCCTGAATATCCAAAACTATCACCTTTGACGCATCAGGGTTATTCAGATCCAACATCTCCTTAGTCCTCTTGATATCCGAGGCAATTCTCTTAACCTTCCCTTCCAAAAATGCAAGCTTCTCGTGTAGCTTACTCGAATACTTGCTCTCTTTAGAACCCTCCGAAATCTTCACTTCCTTCACAATTTTCTCACCCTCTTCTTTTTTCCCCAAATCAACACCATTAACAAACTTCAGAGCTAAGTCATCAACACCAAGATCAACACTTTCTCGCGATTTCAGATCGTCAATCTTAACGACATTTACACTCTTCTCGATTTGAATCGCTTTCACATCGAAAACCACGTCGCTCAATTTCTCCGAAATCTCATCAATTTTTCCATTCTCTTTACTGCCTCTGAAAGCCCTAATCCCGTTCGCACCTCTAAAGTCACTCACTTTAACTTTCACCCCCGAATCGCCAAATCCCTTCTTCTCCTTCCCAAAATCAGAAACCCTAACATTAGAAAAAGCCTTACCAGCGCTTGAAACGATCCGATCGTTCTTATCAACCGAAACCCTCCTATCTCTGCGAATTTCCAACGGACTTGGGCTCCGTCCTCGCGACGCCGACGACGTGGACCACCGGACGCCATTGCCGGCGGCTGAGAAGGCCCGCTCGACGCGGGCCACGTGCCGGATCACGGGCTTCTGGGCCTTGGAAATGGGCCCGGAGCTGTTCTCCTTGCCCGTGGGGAATCGCTTGTCGGAAACCGGAACCGGAGTCACGGACTTGAATGACTTAACGGCGGTTGTGGCGGCGGAGGATTTGGCTCCGGCAACGGCGACGGAGATGGTCCGGTCTTTGGGGCGGCGAGCTGACGTAGCGGACATTGATTTTTTTGTTTTTGCGAATAAATAGTAAATACGACGATGACCAGAATTGAAAGTGAAGATTGTAAGAGAATTCAAGTTGTCGGAAAATGATTTTGGATTTAAATGATAGAAGTTTTTTTTTTTTTTTCCTTTGTTCAGGCTCGGACAACAGGATGAGAGAGAGCGCAAAAGGTTTGGCTTTTGAGCGGGAATGAATGTGATTTTGAGTTTTGAAATATTTGGTGTTTTTTTTTTTTTCCTCTTTTGATTTCTTTTTTCCTATTTTGACTTTTTTCTTGAACGGATAAATTGCATACAGATGTATCCATCGAGAACCATCCTACGCTGGGCTGGGCCTAACTAGGCCACTGTTTTCACATGTGTAGGTGTAGCATGTTTTACCTACGTGTAATGTCCTGATCGAAATGACTGAATTAGAATAGATAAAAAAGGTTTTTATTTCATCCCTTTAAATTTAGAATTTAAATTTTATTATAATAAAAAATTATCAAAAATATTTACATTTAATTTTTTTACTATAATAAAAAGTTTTTATATAAAATTACATCTCAACTTAAATTAAAAATTCAAATCAGTGAATTAAATGGGTCCAAAGTCTCCTTTATTTTATCAATTTGAACTTTCAGTTATAAGTTTTTACAGTTAAAAGTTAATAAAAAAAATATCACATCTAATTTCTTTTACTAAAGTTAAAAGTTTTTAAAAATTATCACATCTCAATTTTAATTAAAAACTTAAATCTACGAAATTAACGTGGCCTAAAATTCTCAATAAGTAATACTCAAAGTGAGGAATTATAATCACTTTAAATTTAATTTATTACGTTTATAATCATAAGAAACTAATTTAAAGGTACTCATATATCGTTTAAGTAAATTTTATATTTTTAATTTAAAAAATAAATTGTGTAGTTATCATATTAAAGTTGGACATAACTAAAATATTTATTATAACAATAAGGGGATGAAATAGTAATTATAAGTTGCGTAGCTATTTAAAATATGAAGATAAATTGTGAAAATTTAAATAAAATAAATATAAATATAAATAAAATGCGTTAAAAATTAAAACAAATTATTAATTTTAATAAACATAATACATATAGTAAAGTTAATAACAATTAGGCTTTATAATATTAGGCAAATAAAATAATATAGGTTGTAATTAATATTTTTTAAATTTTATTTTTCATTTTATATTTTATATGTAAACTAGAGTTGAGATTGTAATTCAATGTTAATATTAAAGGGGTATGAGATTGTCAATCCTCATTCACTTCGCGGATTCGAGCTGAGATGTGACATTTTATGAGAGCTTTTACTGTAGCAGAAAAAGTTAGATGTAATATTTTCTGAAAGTTTTTTACTGTAGAAACTTAAAACTGAAAATTCGAATCGGTGAAATGAACGATGTCTATTGTTTTGAATTGTACTTTTTATACTGGATAGCTTTTCACTTTTTATACTTTATATTTATATTTTGAAGTGATTAAGACATTATAGTATGTGTTTTGAATTGTTATACATTTATATCTTTGAAACTATGACTGTCTATTTTTACGGGAAAAAAAAAAGTTTTAATTCATGTACACCACTTTGCCCTCACCAGTCAAGAAGATAATCTATCTGATATCGTCGAAAGGCGGCCTCCGATCATTTGGTAGATTATTATTTTCTTCTCAACAAAAAAGCGGTGTTCATCTTCAAATGATTGAGAATAACCTCGTGTACTATTTTTTTGTCTATCATAATATTTTCTATTTTCAATACAAGATGGCTGGTCGTTTCCGACAACTCCTTGGTCACCAAAAATTGGTCACCAAAAATAATTTGGTAGAGGGATTAGGGTTTATTTTAGGTACAATATAAAACAGATAAAATGGTCAACATAACACAAATTGAAACACTAACATTGGAAGATTCTCGTTATTTTTATAAGTTTGAATCATAATTTAACTTTTTTCTTTTTTCTGTAATGTTTTTTTTTTTTTTAAAAATTTAAGTTTCGGTTCAAGTTTTCTAATCAAACATATGAAAATAGCTTCCTAAATAAGTGTGAACATAAATCCAAAGCCACTAAAATAAAGTGGCATTACTCTTTCAATTTTTTTTATATTATATATTTTGAGGTTATCCAAAAAATACTCTGTTTTTTAGATTGTTGCACATTCGTACTTTTGTAAAGTAAATTATACCCTATATTCTTATTGCAAATTTAATTTTTAAAATTTCAAATTTAGGTTAATTTTGTACCATTACCTGAGTCTCACGGAGTTTATTGATAATAACTAGCTTGTTAATGGTTTCAAAGAAGGGTAGATAAGTATTGGCCTCTGGAAGTAGGGAGCAAATTGATTGATGCTATTTAGTATTTGCAATTTACCACTAACAAATTGATTGTGTACCTTATTGACAACTCTTGTAGCGTTGAGCAATCGTTTTCCGATGTTGAGTCTTTATAGAGAATGCAAGAACATTCATTTTTCTGCTGTTTCTGAAACACATTTACAATTCATTGGCGAGAGTGAGAGAAAGGGAAACTCGTGACAGTATTTAAAAAAAAAAAAAAAAAAAAAAAAAATTA
>NW_010363415.1:0-1882 GCF_000414095.1 Morus notabilis | reverse complement strand
AAAAAAAAAAAAAAAATGGAGAGAGAGAGTTAGGCCTAGTTCATTTTACGGATTCGAGTTGAGATGTAATATTTTCTGAGAGCTTTTAACTGTAGTAGAAAAAGTTAGATGTTACATTTTCTGATAGTTTTTAACTGTAGAAATTTAGAACTGAAAACTTAAATCAGTTTTAGGTATGAATTGTTTGTGGAACATCTAATCAAGATTGGAGGACATCATAACTTGGATTCCAGTTGATCGAGAATAATCTTATAAATTGATGCTTTTATGTCCAAACTGTGGTGACTGCTTCTTGCCATTTTGTTCTGAAACTTCTAGAAATTGTTTTCATTTCTTGCTTAATCCAATGGACCACCATATCAGAGGAAAACAATTTTGTGAATAGGTTCTGAACAAAGAAAAAAAAAGTAAAGGGTTTTTAGCATAATCAGTTCCTGAACTTTTCAGGATTTGACAGCGTCATTTCAATGAAGATTGTTATGTTAGTGTTCTGCAACAGTTTAAAATTTATTAAAAAAAAAAATGGAGAGAGAGAGTTAGGCCTAGTTCATTTTACGGATTCGAGTTGAGATGTAATATTTTCTGAGAGTTTTTAACTGTAGCAGAAAAAGTTAGATGTTACATTTCCTGATAGTTTTTAACTGTAGAAATTTAGAACTGAAAACTTAAATCAGTTAAATGAATAAGGTCTAGTGTTTTGCAACAGTTTAAAATTTAAAGAGAGAGAGAGAGAGAGAGAGAGATTGTTATGTACGTGTTGGAAGGCATTAAAGTTCTTTTTTTAAATCTTGATTTTTTTTTTCTTCTTTTTTTTTTTTGTTTGTAAATTTTAAGTTAAGGATCAAAAGTCAAAACTGCCCAGAAGCAATATAAGCTCATGGAGTAATTAGCCCAAAAAGGGTACATTTTATAGCGAACTATGATAATACTAATAACTCAGTGCACTAAGTACCAACAGAAACCCAAAATAAAGTTAACACAATCTATATTCTATAATCTATATTCACAAAATATTTACAAGAATATATAAAAGGCGCAAGCAAGCGCCTTTAGTTCGTCCTCAAGGGACGAAGAAATTCACAGCTCACAAGATCATGATTTGCCTGTGAGTTAGTTGACTCTTAGAATGGAGATGCATTTGTTTGATCTAACGCATATATATGATTTTACACGGCAATATAGTAATTAGTTGAAACACTAAACATGATGTAGTGGTTTCCTAATAAGGTGATACAGAAATGTGTACAGCTAAGAAAAGTGCTTATTTTTCTGTTTGTAAAAGCTTTATGCTCAAAATTGTGATGGAAACGTCTCTATTTATGATTGCTGATGGTAACAATGATATATAAATGATAGGTGAAGAAAGAAGACATTTTGTCTAGATTTGAAGAATTGGGACAGAAAGATGTCGAGTACATAAAAGGACATGATTTCTGAGTTTTATAATTGTTGGAAAAGGCAGCACATTGACCACCCTATCCTGGTTCTTTTGCGTGGCTCTGCAAGCGCCCGAGCACACAAGAAAAAGTCGCAAAGGAAGTGAGAAGTGACAAAGTTGAGAGAGAATTCGAGCATTGACGAACTCGCAGCCAGCCTCACTGAAGAAGCCCTTGACAAAATGCAAATATCTTCTTGCAGCTTTAACCGAGACGCTCAGGCTTTAGGCTGCAGGTCCACTGGTAATAATACCAGTTGCATAAATCCCAAGCATGAAAATTTGATGGAATATGAACTTGGGACTTTTTGAACTAGAGCATAAATTAAGCCAATAAATAAAAACGCATGCATGACAACATTTGTCGAAAATAAGTCCTCTTTGGCACCTATTTATACAGGTTATTTACAGTACATATCCCAGGTCGTATATCAAGAAAACATTATT
>NW_010363414.1:0-594 GCF_000414095.1 Morus notabilis | reverse complement strand
CTGGGGCCACCCCGGGGTCGTACTGGGGCCGCCCTAGGGCCGTACCGGGCCTGCCCTGGGGCCACACCGGGCCCGTCCAGGGGCCGTACTGGGGCTGCCCCGGGGCTGTAGCGTGGCCATACCGGGGCTCTCTTTGATCTAACGGCTGATGGGCCCCGTTACGACACGAAAATTTGTCACCCTTCCCGTGGCGGGTGGAGAGCGCGATGAGAACTTTGATCTAAAAGCTGTTGGGCCCCGTTTCGACACCAAAAGTTATCGCCATTCCAGTGGTGATTGTAGAACGCGAAGAGAGCTTCAATATGATAGATGATGGGCCCCGCTACGACACCAAAAGATGTCGCCTTTCCCGTGCCAGTTGTAGATCACGAAGTGAGCTTTGATCTGACGGTTGATGGGCCCCATTTTGACACCAACAATTGTCACCGTTCCCGTGGCAGTTGTAGAGTGTGAAGAGAGCTTCGATCTAACAGCTGATGGGCCCTATTACGACACCAAAAGTTGTCACCGTTCCCATGGC
The DNA here is from genome assembly GCF_000414095.1 of Morus notabilis. NCBI lineage: Eukaryota > Viridiplantae > Streptophyta > Magnoliopsida > Rosales > Moraceae > Morus > Morus notabilis. The sequence continues at coordinate 74 of NW_010363414.1, read as the reverse complement.
AGCAGTAGAGCGCGAAGGGAGCTTTAATCTAACGACTGATGGGCCCCGTTATGACACCAAAAGTTGTTGCCATT
>NW_010363413.1:0-1875 GCF_000414095.1 Morus notabilis | reverse complement strand
TTATTTTTTATTTTTAATTAATATTTTTTAATTAAATAATTATATTAATAAAAGAGTATTTATCAAAAGTAAAGAGTAAATATTTAGATTGCTTAAAAGTAAATTCTCTTTTTTTTTTTTATGCGGGGCGGGAGGCATGCTTGAAGAAGAGGCCCAATTATGGCTAGGAATGTAAGAATTCAGGTCGAACTCGATGAACCTGCCCGAGCTGACCCTACCTACCCGAAAATAGTGAGATTTTTTTTTTGCGGTAGCAATAATGCCCAACCCTCAAAGTGCAGGTAGGGTCACGGGGCAGATTCAAGGAACTCGATATTGCTCCTACCCAGCCGAATTTATCAGCATACAGCACAGGGAAAGAAATCAGCCCTAAATCTAATGTTTTTTTTGGCCCAATTCCAACATTTTCTTTTGACCACTGTTATTTTCAGACACACACAACACAGGCCCAATCCCAACGTTTTTTCTGGCCAATAATAATGGGCTTAATTGCAAGAAGCCCAACGTCAAGGCCCAATCCGACCAACCTGGTCACCCTGAGCCTACCCGAGGTAATCCGAAGGGTTACGAGTTTGTTGGCTTAAAGAAGTGTTGCGGCCCAAATCTTTCTCAGCCCACAAATTGCGGCTCAGCCCAATTTCTGGCCCAAGGCCGATCCTACCTGGATGACTTACAGGCCTAATTATGGCCATTTGGTTCACGCGTTATTCTAATTCTTGGCAAGAATTTTATTAGAGAACTATTAATAGAAAATTTTTAAATTCAAATTCTTTGTGAGAGAAAAATCAGAATTATAAATTTAAATATATTTGTCAAACGGGCCCTTAACACAAAATCAACTCACAAAAATTATAAACATTTAGAATTTGAAAATGCATACTTATTATTTTATTTAGGGTTATTAGCATAAATGGTCCCCAACCTATTTGGTAAGTGATAGTTTTGTCCTTAACCTCTTTTTTTTTGGCAATTCGACCCCTAACCTTTTAAAACAAGTGCAATATGGTCCTTTCCGTCAAGATCCGTCCAAAAATTAACGGCCCAATGCAAGTGACCACCCACGTGACCCATATTGTTAGGGTATATGTGTAAAAACACTTGCAAAAACCCAGATTAAAGTCACGAATTGAGAAACCTCATGGGTAATCCCTGGAACACCATCTTCATCTTTATCCTCTTCTTCTTCTATTTCTTCTCCTTCTCCTTCTCATTCTTCTTCCTCTTCTTCTATTGGCAATTTGTTAGAAACTACAAGAAGTTGGAAGCGAACCTAGAGATCTCACTGATTGCTCTGTTGTTATACTAGAGATAAGTGTGAGGCCGCTCTTGAAGCTCTTGCCGATCTCCACCAGATCGTTCTGAATTCTGATCAGAGCCTCCAATTCCGCCTCCAATCCAGGTGAATCATCGGCGATTTGGCGGCAGCTGTCAGAAAAGGAAGAGGCGCGAGAAACGCCGCCACGCCACAGAGTTGGCGGCCGATGGTCTACCCGATTGGCGACAAGTCCTCCTTCACGCTAGTAGGGCTGCTTGTCGGTGACGCTGACGTGGACTGTTGTGGATCGTCAGATTGAAGCGATTTGAAGAGCTAAGACATTTCGAGCTACAAGCAATTCAAGCTACAAGTGATTTTACACATATACCCCAACAATCTGGGTTACGTGGGTGGTCACGTGCATTGAGCCGTTAACTTTTGGACGGATCTTGACGGAAAGGACTAGATTGCACCTGTTTAAAAAGGTGGGGGATTGATTTGCCAAAAAAAAAAAGATTGGGGACTAAACTGTCACTTACTAAATAAGTTGGGGACCATTTGTGCCAATAACCTTTTTATTTACAAAAATACCTACTCTCATACTTATAAAGACGTTCATA
>NW_010363412.1:0-1004 GCF_000414095.1 Morus notabilis | reverse complement strand
ATAAATTTAATAATTAAAAAATAAAAAATTATCAATAATTTATTTTTTTAAAGACTATCAAAAAAACTCCTTAATTTATAATTTATCAACCAAAAAATAGCATAAATAAATTCCGTTTTTGTATATATAGAACTTTGATATAACCACCATCTAACACTAATTTTATATAACACTTTTTTTTGTAAATTTCTTTTTGTGAGTAACTCCTGATCTATTTTTTTGTTGTCATAGCTATAAATCATTTTTTTTGACTTAAAATGGAATATTTTGACAATCTTATAATTTTATTGGGTGCTTGTTGAACCAAATTTAATAGAGTTCTTTATTGCGTTTAGTGACGGAGCCAAAAATTTATACTAGTGGAGGGCTAATAATTAAGACAAATAATTAATAAGGACAATAAAATTAAATTCTTAAATTTTAATGAGGGTTAAATATGTATTACCATACTAGATTTTTTATTTATGTATATATTTTTTTAAAAGACAAAACAGTAGCCTCCACCCACTCAAAACTGGCTCTGTGCATGACTGCATTCTCCTAAAATAGCGCACGGTGGAGCAGATTTTACAAGTTGTTCGATTATAATCTTTGTTAGGAGACCTTTGAATGTTTGGTATTGCTCTTTTAATTATACAGAGGATAGTAGAGTGATCGCTAATGTATTTAAGACCTTTATTTTCACGGTTTAAGTCATATTATTATAGTATTTTTTTATAAAAATTTAAATTTAATTTTTTTATTATATTATTTTTATCTCACGTACATAACTTAAATCATGACTTAAATTGTATAAATAAGCATACTTTAAATTTTTGACTTGACAATTTTAAAAGATTTAGGTGATGTTTTGTTTATGGGTTTAAAACTATGGTTCATAATTCTGATTTTTAAAATTTAAATTTTTTATAAGAGAAAAATATTATAACAAAACTAATAACCATAATCATAAATTAGACAGAACTCTTAAAACAAACTCACCTTATCTAAGTCTATCCACGCGT
>NW_010363411.1:0-962 GCF_000414095.1 Morus notabilis | reverse complement strand
AGTTATGGATTTTAATGTTACAACTTGATTTGGTTTTTAAAAATATGAACCTTGAGCTTTCCTCCTTAAAGCTAAGTTAAAGGTTGCTTGTAAATGTGTCAAATTTCAGCCATGCATGTGTTCTCAGCCCACATTATTTTCAAATTTAATTACTTGGATTGGCTGCATGTGGACATGGGTATGATATGCTTTTAAATTAGGTTCAAGAATGAGTTTGTAGACAGGAAATTCAGTCACATATGGCTTGATAAGAACATACAAACCTCTTTTTGTTCATTCGGATTTGTTTTGAGAATCTTAGAGTTTATTAAATTTTTGTTATTAGTAGTGTGGTTTAGAGGAGCTCCCTTGGGTCTAAGTTGTGGATGAAGAGTATTGAAGGTTTGATGAAAGAGTTACGCGCCTTAGGTGTTCGTTCTATGGTTTTGATGAGGATCCTAGCAGCAGCCTAAAGAAAAGTATAAAACTGTACTTGTTTGATGAGTTTTTAATGTTTGTTTTGTTAGTATCTTAAACTAGACATCCTAAGCTTTGTATAGCTTCAAGAATCACCTCAAACGGACAATTATAGCTCAAGTTATGCAATTTTAAAGTTAAGCATGATTTTAAAAAAAATTTCAGAAAAACCATCAAGTTTTGATTTGGTGTAATATATTTTTGGAGACTTTAACGGACCTGAAACTAAGCTTGTGATAGCTTTTTAGAAAGCCCTAGATGTCTACTTCGATTAGGCACTAATTTTAAAATTTGTAAGGCTACGTAGAATTTTTTATGAATATTTTCATAACGGTCGCCGAATCTGCATTTTCTAAGAAATCAGAAAAATAAGAACCGAGATATCCATTTCATGATTTATGATTGCTGCACCTAAACCGCCGTTACTATATTTAGGACATGTTATTAATGATGTGTGGGAGTTGGAATCACATCATTTGGAATTTTGAAGCCCGTGTTGTGCGCAT
>NW_010363410.1:0-994 GCF_000414095.1 Morus notabilis | reverse complement strand
GAAGAAAAGTTCAAACGGGATGAAGTTGGAATTTCTCTAAAGGGCAAAGGAAAAGAAGGCAATTATTGCTTTTATTGTTCTTTTTCTTTTTGTTTTTTTTAATTAATTTATTTTTTTGTTGAGGGGTAGTTTATGCAACTTGATCGAAGTATAGATTTGCCACATATTGAAAATTCTCTCCTAAAATTCTCCCCTTTGTTTTGAGCCAAATATGCGACACTATAAATTTTATCCGTGTTTAAGGTTTTTTGCTCAGGTCAAAATTCAATTTTTTATTGATTTATTAGTAGTTAATATTTTACGAAGTCAATTTTTTTTAAAAGCCTGCATGTTTTAAAAAAATAATAATAGAACCGAAAAACAACATATACACATACATACAGACAGACATACGGTTGGAGACCTAATAGCTAGTTAGTTGGTTTTGTGGCTTTGTTAGTTGTTTCTATTATTGAGCAGTCTTTTAGGAGTATAAAGCAATGTTTACCTTTTTATACTTTGTGTTTTGAGTTTATTTAAAGATTATAATTTTAATTTTTAATCTTATTAAATGTACACATTTAAATTAGATTTAATACACAAATGTATACATTTTCACAGTCAATCTTTGATTTTAACTTTAAAAATACTTAAAATACCCTTAAATAAAAACATAGAAAAAGAAAAAAAAAAAAAAAACCTAAAAAAAAACTTTAAATTTACAATTTTGACCTCTGAAATATGTAAAATACCATTCAAATGAGTATTTTTTTGTTATTAATTTTTAATTATCATAATATTGTAAAGTTTTAGTGTTTTTTCTCTTTTTCTTAAGGATATTTTAGTCATTTTGAAGGTTAAAATCAAATATTGATTGAGATAAGGCATATATTTGTATATTAAATTTAATTTGAAGGTATACATTTAATAAAATAAAAAATTGATAATATAAATTTTAAAAAAACTAAAATACAAAGTATAAAAATATAAATCTCCCGAGTATAAATAGGGTGGT
>NW_010363409.1:0-821 GCF_000414095.1 Morus notabilis | reverse complement strand
TTAGTCTTCGTTTCGATCTAACTTATGAAGGTTGTGGTCTACGAGAGAAGTTGAGTTGTCTTGTAGTACACACACAAGTTATCGTCTATGTGTGTTTACCAATTACTTGTCTTTTCTGCCATTTTATTTCGCTGTGTTGAGGGGTCTTGCTCTCCGTAACGTTTCAATGTTCTAGCTTGAGGAATTTTCTTTTTTCGTTTATAATAATAATGGGTTTTACCCTTATTAGTTTAAGTTATTGTTTTTTCGTTGGCAATACATGTTTCTTTGCATTTCTATCGACTGTAAAGGCTTGCGCAAAATCATGACAAACAATGTATTTTTCTCAAACTTTAATTTTATGGACATTTCACAAACTTCCGAAGCTCGATATTTAATTGCTTTTGCAAATTATGAAGTGATTTATATATCTCTCCACCTCTCTCAATAGAAATTTCTGTCATTTTGCTATAGTATTAAAAATATTTCGGTGGAATATCAGTGTAAAATTAAAGCTATGTATAGTTGGACTTAGTGAGGCTAAAATATAATTTCTTTGAAAGCGAGGAAATTGTGGGGACAATTTCCTTAAAATGTTTTATATGTGTCGGTGTGTTACACTAAGGAGCAATGTTATACATGTTGTTACCATTATTCTTTCAATGTATTTTTTTAACGAATTACAAATTCACGTTTTTTTATAAAAATTACAAAATCACATTATTTATAGGTTTTTTTTAACACTAAAAAAACATATTTATAAATGACCACTATTTTATTTTGTGTTGCTTTTAAATAAGTAATTAACTTAAGTAATCTTTGTAGTTACCAATGTTGTTATG
>NW_010363408.1:0-1388 GCF_000414095.1 Morus notabilis | reverse complement strand
ATATATATATATATATATATATATTTCAACGACAACAGCTCAGCTTCTGTGGACAAGAGCTTTTGCTTTACCATCTCTGCAATACTTTACACTGAGCAAAAGTTTCAATTTTCTGAAGGCAGCTACATTTTCTATAAGTTCAGCGTCTAAAAACGACATGCGTTTTGCCCAAAACCATCCGTAAAACATAAAAAAATAATACATAAAAAAAAATAATAATAAAGGAATAAATTTAGCTACCGGTTGACCTCTAACAGCTGTGCCACAAACAACTTATACTCCTCAGTGAAAGATAGATGACAACACATTTTTATCAACGACGAATAGGTCCGTCCACAGTGTTGGACAGATCATAGAATTACCCTGACATTATATTAATAGGTAAAATCTTAAGTTTAACATTCATACAGTCTGATAAATATATTATTAATTACAAAAATTATCTTTAATTTATGTCTCTTATAACACTTTGTTTCTGATCTTTAAAATGTAACATTCATTTCTTATAAACAATTAAATGTTAACAAAAAAGTACCCTCGTTGAACTTTTAAAGAAAATTTGACATTGAATTATTATTTAAAGGATAATTTGATTATTTTATGGCTTAAAATTTAATTTGAATTTAAAACTACTTTTTTTTTTTACAACTATCATTAGTTGAATGTAAGTTAAAAATTTTAGGATTAATTATAAAAACGCCCCATGTACTATATCCCTTATAACATTTTGCCTCTTAATTTTTGAAACGTAACACCCGTTCTCTCTTAACAATAAAATGTTTACAAAAAAAAGCCTTTCTGTTAGTTTTTTTTAAGGGAAATTCACATGTAGTTTGTTATTTTGGTAGGTCTATTGAATGTAAAACTAATTTAAAGTTGAACTTTGAATTATGAGACATCGATTATTGATTGAATGTAAGTTAAAAATTTTATGATTTTTTGGATAGAATTAAAAAATTTATGAAGTATTCATTTCAATTCAAATTAAATTTTAAACCATAAAATTATAAAAATACTATGAAAATAGTAAATTAAATGTTAATTTGAGTTAAAAACTTAAGAAGTGAGTTTGTTTATTAACATTTCGAAGAACATATATTACGTTTTAAATATCAAAGAAAAAAGTGTTACAGAGGTATAATTTTGAAAAAAATTTATAATTAATCCATTATTTTTTATATTTCCTTGTAACATGGTTGATACGTATGCTTAACATTTAATTTATTTAAGTGCAATGCTTAATACTATATGTTAGATTATATTTTTTAAATATTATATTTAAACAAACTAAGTATTACACATAAATAGATGATGACGAGCGTGAGATCCGCGTTGCTGCGGAATGCAGTATTATATTATATGGTAGTTGTATTTAAAATATATTTATA
>NW_010363407.1:0-564 GCF_000414095.1 Morus notabilis | reverse complement strand
AAAAAAAAAAAGAGATCTCAAGACAAAGAAAAAAGAGATACCGGAGAAGAAAAAGAAAAACTAAAAAAAAAATCTCTTGAGTGCTATCACATGCTTTTGAGAAAAGTGAGTGACAAGGCGACCTTCTTAATTTATCCATCTCATGTGTTGAGAAACTCATTAGAACGCCCACTCGTTCAAGTTCACGTTGATCCGGAGATACATTGAGAAAGAACCGTGGTGTTCTTAGAATTTAAAGCTCAAGACGGTGTTGGAGGAGTTCAAGATTAACATCTTAATCGAGCGACAGTAAAATTCTTCTTCTTCTCTTTAATATCTTAGTAGTGAAATTAACATGAAATAATTATCGCATTAAATTTTGATTTATATGATTCGATCGATATTACGTTTTCGCACAATTTTGTTTAAAAATCCGGTTTGAGAAACCAACAAATTTTCATTTTAAGTTTTCACTTTTACATATTAGAGACTGTAGACAAGCGATAAAAGGTTAAATGTAAGAAAAAGTAGATCAAGTTCTTAATTTAAATTTTCGACGTTTACTTTGAGTTTTTTTTTTTTTTT
>NW_010363406.1:0-1218 GCF_000414095.1 Morus notabilis | reverse complement strand
AAAACTAAATAACTAAACAAAATACGAAACGAATATATTTGTGATGTCGCAAATAAAATAAAATAAAATAAAAGAATATTATTGTGTGAAGAAAATTCAACAATAAAAATAGTAAGGCGTCGAGATTTCCTTACGTTTCGTTTGCAATCTATGTTTTGATTCGCAAAATAAAAGTATCTAAGTAAACTAAATCCTTACATTGATTTCACAAAAATTATTACTACATGTTATCCTAAATGGATAATATATCAATTTTGACAATATTACAATAAAAGATTAACTCGCAAAATAGTTTAAATAACAAAACAATGCGAGACAAAATTACATAAGAAAAATATGACTGAACTTATATAAAAGTTTAGCACATAATATTTTGAAAATATATAAAAGATATAATGAGATTTAATTTACTCGAATTTGAGAACGTTACAGCATATAAACATCAAAACCCAGATTAGATCACTCAACAAAAATTTATCTCTAATCTCACCAAAGAAAATTCTAACCTAACTTACGTGACATTCTCATAAGTTTTAAAATATATATATATATATATGAGAATGATAATAAGACGATAGAAAATTGAACAAAAAATTAATTTAAACAGAAATTGAACAATCCAAATTCCTTTATTTATAGTGTTTAAAAATTAAGGAAACAAATAACAAAAACGAAAATTACAGATGAACGGGAAATAAAATATATCATAAATGGGAAGCTTGTTCATTCGAAGAAAGACTGAGCAAGCGTTGACAGGCATTGATGTGTGCTGGAGTGCTGGCGTGAGTGGGAGAAAGACTGAGCAAGCGTTGACAGGCGCGAGCCCATGGAGTTGAAGACTTAAACGCGCTGGAGACCGCATGAAGCAAAAACGTGCACTGGAGGTTAGCCGTGACACACACTCGCGCGTGCATGCTGGGGATGCAGTAAATGCATGAAGAAAAGCCACTAAAGTGGTGTTCACGTGATGAGCTGGCAAGCGCGGATTCAAAGGATGGAGGTGGCTCAGCTCGGTTTGGTGGCTCAAATGGCTGATTTGATAGCTGAGTTTCATGGCTTCCACGTCTTTTACTTTTACTTGATTCACCCTGTGAATTCGAATTGAAATGTGACATTTTTTAAAAATTTTTAATTATAATAAAAAAAATTAGATATGATATTTTTTTAGATAGAAGAAAACTCAAATATATGTCTTTTCTACTACTTTTTAAATTTGTA
>NW_010363405.1:0-705 GCF_000414095.1 Morus notabilis | reverse complement strand
AAATTAATTGTTACTGAGGAAAAAATGAGCAATCTGCAAAAAAAAAAAAGGTGAGAGGTTGTTAAAATATATTTTTTGAGTGTAATTCGAATGAAAAAAAATTCGCATGAATTACACCTTAAGAATCAGCATATGAGAAATTATGTGCATATAGAGGTATCAAATGGGTTGGGTCGTCCATGGACGGCCTGGCCCAATCAGTAACAGTGTTGGGTTCGGCACGGCCCGATACGGTACTATTACGGGATGTGCTGGCCCACGCCCGACCCAAGCCCGGTTCGGCCCAAGCACGTGTTTAGCCCCGTGATACCACCCTTGTTCAGCCCGGCCTAGGCACATGTTCGGCCCGCGAAGCAGCCCGCAAGAGGCCCTCCCAGCACGCTAGACTTGTGACTGTTAGGCCCTTCACGTGCCCAACGGTCAGTCCGTCACAGGCCTGCCGTTCCCGGCCGTGAGGCCCGTCAGGGGCCGCCCGTGGGGCACGCGAAGGGCCCAACGGTCACAAGCCAAAAATCCACCCCAAAAAACCCTATAAATACCTCTTAATCTCACCCTAAATTCCACACAACAATTCACTCTCAACTTCTCTCTCGTTTCTGAAAATGTGTTTCGTAGTTTTATTGAGAGATTGTTATCAGTATAAGAAAAAACTGAAGGCGTGTTTCGTTATACATTTTTGAAAACTCCTCATAGTATTTTAAATAA
>NW_010363404.1:0-2575 GCF_000414095.1 Morus notabilis | reverse complement strand
ATAATAATAATAATAATAATAATAATAAGATTCTCATAATTTTGAGATTTTTAAGAATTTGAATAACACTATATTATGTGGTATTTAAATTACCTTAAAATGAAGAAAAGTGAATGTCATGATAATTACTTTTTTGGGAATCTAAAAATTATAATTCTTATACCAAACATGGTAATATTACAGATTCTCATTCTCATCTTTAAGATTACTGCATACCAAATGCCATTAATTAAAGCCATTTACAAATTATTTACTGACATGGCATATATTAAAAATTAATTAATGCAATTACTCTTTGTGTAAAAATGATTAAGTATTAAAATAACAATAGAAAAACGTAATTAAAAAAAATTACACATCCTCTCTTCCTCTTCCTCTTCGTTCTTCTCTGTCGCAGAACCTAAAACATTCAATTTATATTTCAAGCACAAGAGCCCAATCGTCCCCAACACAATAAAATCACCAAATTCAATTCTTTTAGGGAAACAAAATTCAGATTCAATCCCAGTTAAGATGTGTATGCGTAGCCATTTAATCCCAACCCTCCAAAACCCTAATCTTGGAATCCCCAAATCTTCAAACCCAAAGTTCTATCGAAACACCCTGTGATAGCTCGAACAAAACGAAGACGAATCAGAAGGATTCATCACCTGGGTTGGGAGGGGGCACAAATGGAAGGGTGCGAGTTGAGGCTGCAGCGAGGTCTGGCTTCGCGCGCGGATTAGAGTGACGAGGCTTGGGTTGCACGGCGGTGGGGTGGGCAGGGGAAGGAATCGCGAGACTAGAGAAGAAAAGAGAATGAGTGAGCATGGTTGTTAGAATTGGAGATTAGGTTTGGTTGGTCAACAATGGGTTTGAGGATTTGGGGGTGGAACGAGATGACGTCTGGGTGACGACGTGAGGTTAAGGGTTATTTTTATTTTATTTATTTATTTATTATTATTATTATTTGAAATGTTAAGGGTCTTTTTTTTTTATTTTATTTTAGTGAACGTTTGGTTTATAAATTAAGAATCATAATATAGAATTATTTTTAATTTATATGTATTTTTTATGAGAAAAAAATATTATAACGAATTACGAATTATGATTCGAATCATGACATAAATTCACTAACTAAACACACCTTACTCGTTCATTAATGGTCCTAATATTTAATCATCTTTTTAAATACTACTATATTTAGATAATTTTTAATGGCATGTCATAGTGAGTTAATTTATTTTAATGATATACCATGTCACCAAAACTGTTTGGATTATAGACGAAATTAGATAAATGAGACATTTTAATACGTTTTTTTATAGATCGTTGGGTAATTTGAATTGTTTTAAAAAATTAAAGGCACTTTAAAATAATATACATACTTCAAAAGACATTTTTAAAAATAATATTTTTTCTATTAATCCAAAAAAGAAGCGTTCTTATTCTTTTCTCTTACAAAACCAGTACTTTTCAGTTAGCATTTTAAGATTGTTATTTAAGGACTTATTTAGTTCGCTGATTTAAATTTTTAATTCGAGTTGTGATGTGATTTTATGTGAGTTTTTTATTATAACAAAAAAGTTAAATGTAATTATTTTTAAGAGCTTTTTACTGTAATAAAACTTAAATTTTAAACTCTAATCGGTAAAATGTACGAGATTTAACTCTATTTGTTGCTAAAATAAGATAGATATCGGATATCCGTGAATAGTCCTGCTCCTGCAAAAGCTTTTACTATAACTAACTTTCATGGGGAAATAAGAAGGAAAGAAAGGATACATGTTCAAACATAAGTTCAGAATCATAATCTAAGGAGGTTATTGACTGCAACAGTATATGAAGAGATTTCTTTAGAACAAAAGTAATTAATCTTTGTTTTAAAACCTTATCATATCATTTAATTTGGCCAAGTACACATGATGGGTTTTTTGGGATTTAAATCTGCGCGGAGTAAATGACAAGAAAAATTTCATAGATATGCGAATGAAGGGAAAAGTGTACCTAAAGTTATAAAGATAGAAATTTGATTAATTCTGAATGATTGAGATAGAAAAGGAGCTTCTAATTGGATTTAATTTGTATGGAAAGGAGAAGCGACAAAAGAATTTCATATATGTGAATAAAGAAAAAGTGTATACGTAATGTTATAAAGTAATTAGAAAGTTGAGCTCCGACTGAGATAGAAAAGGGGCTCCGGTTTTGGATAGAATTGGATTGAAAACAGTACAAATACTTTTTTGTGATTTTTTTTATGTGATGAATCTCAGAAAATATTGTGCATTTCCTTATTCCAATCATTTGTACTTGCGTCTATTCTTCACAATTAATTTAAACAGTTTGACATTATGAACCGTTTGCAATATGGTCCCTAGTGCTGGTTGTCTGAAACTCGAAAACTTTTGGGCCAACAGGCAGGGCCTTAAGTTCGCCCGTTTAAGTTATAGGCCGGGCTCGGACTCTGGCTTGGGCAGCCCGAAAATAAAGCAAAAAACAAGCCCGCCGCCGTAGAAAACCCATTGCCCGAAGCTCGCCCGAGTGGCCCGCCCGAAATTTTTTTAATAGTATTTGTTTTAATAATGTGTGTTAATTT
>NW_010363403.1:0-566 GCF_000414095.1 Morus notabilis | reverse complement strand
AAAAAAAAAAAAAGATAACTTTAATCCTTGGAAATCAAAGTGAGTAGTACTGTAGACTTTATAAATTGTTCTAGAAGATGTTTAATGTGTCGGTTAGTTACTTTGTTGTTGTTGTTGTTTTGTCGTGGCAAGGACTTTCTTGCTGCTGAGTGATGGAACGTGTCAAGTTAACCACATTTTGGTGACAATTGGTCCCACTAATGTTGAGAATATGTGCTTTTGCAGCTAGATATCAGACTTTATAAATAAATAAATATGAATATATAGCATTTTCTTCGGCCGGGTCGGGTCCTCGAGGTGTGAAAATATAAAGCCGTTGGCCGAACCGAGAACGTTAAGTATGTGTGTTTTCAAGCTGAAAAAAACGTAAATACGAAAATTTAAATCATAGTGATTTTAATCATGATTCTAAAATCAGTATCATGATTTATAATTTTGAGTTCAAATTATGATTCTGAAACCATAATTCAGAATCAGAGGTTTGAATCACCTTGAATCAAGAGAGTGGTGGTTTTAAAATTATGAGTGATTCTGGTTTAAAACATCATATCAGATTCCGAATCATG
>NW_010363402.1:0-3471 GCF_000414095.1 Morus notabilis | reverse complement strand
ATATATATATAATTTTTAATAGAAATCTCTGACCATAAGCTTGTGGTTGATCTGATGAACAAAAAGAAATGTATTTTTTTATTTACGTTTAAAAATCTGGATCTTATTTCAAATAAATTAAACAATTTCTTAAAATTTTGGCAACCTGCGGACTGGCGATGAAGTTTAAAAGTTGATTTTCTTCCACTTTTGATTGTCTGCCAGTGTCGTTGGATTTATGAGGCTTGAGAGATGGTTGATGGTTTGGCATATTTCTAACTGAGAAATGCTAGCATATTTTTTCTATTACTCTCTTTGTGACTCTTTATATTTATTGTTTGATATGTGGATTCTATTAACATTAACATGATATATTATTATTTATATAAAAAATAAGATAGTAAAATCTACATCTCAAACAGTAAATACATAGAGTGACCAAGAGAATGATATTAGCATTTCTCTTTCTAATTTAGTTTTAAAAGATGAGCTTTTTATTTAACGAAGTTAAAAGCATCTCTAATACAATATTATAATTGATGTACTAATTACAAATTTAGAATTTGAGTGTAAAAAATACTCTTTAATGCAATGATATTTGTTGTGCTAAATTTTTCACATGTTATACTTTGTGATAAATTTTTCACCAAGTATAGCATATGAGAAAGTTGTCATTTAATTGATATTGATTGAAATGTTTACTTTTTCATGTAGTTATTGCTATTTATGCATTTTTTAAATATTTTAAAAATAAAAGTTTAATTTTACAATTTGCAAAGCTTTATGATTATGGGAAAAAGTAGATTTGGCATTTCAAATAGCATTATGCATTGGAACAAAAATTAAAATAATATATTATATCATACTTTTTGATGTTAAATATACAATTGACATTTACATTTACATAAGAGATGGTTTAACATATGATTTTTTTTTGAAAGGCAAACAGACACGTCGCATATGTCAGGAAGTGATTGTGGCATGTGTTAGCATCCGAGTAAGAGACTCAGATTAGCATTCCTCTTTATGTCATTTTAAATAATTAGGTATCATAAATTTTTTTTATGTTTTCTTTCACTAATTAAATGGCAATTATTTATTTTTGAATATAATGGTATAAATAATATTTTTTTACCGTCTTGAGTGGTATTTTTTATTTTTCCTATTGATTAATTTGCGAAGTTTTTAATACGTACAAATCAATATTTTGTCGTAAAAGATTGCATGTTTTTCTACTATTGAATATTGATTAGAATCTCCTTTTATTGCATTCATGGGTTACAAAGCATTTTAGTAGTATTTTACGAGTTTATAAGAAGAAAATCAAAGTTCATTTGGTCTAATGGGATGGAAAGGAGTGTTGAAAGGATTTTGGGTGAGGGCTGTGGTTCGGTCCTATTTGTGTTTTTATTTATTTTGTTGGGAGGATTTTGAACGAGGGTTGTGGATTCGATTCTACTTGTAGTTTTTATTTTTTATAAATAGAATGACACGTGTTATAATATATGCTAATTAAAAGGAAAAAAAAAATCAGAGACGTAAAGCTAATACATGGAAAAAGAAAACTGAGATGAAGTTTGACCTAGATCTTGTTTTATGCGAGGAAGTGTAAATTTTAAAAAAATAGAAAAATAAAAAAGAGATACAGAGTTACATAAAAGACAATGGCAAAAGTTTATAATGTGTTTAATTGAAATTCACAAATTTATATCTATGTTTTCAAAAATACTATGATCATGTATTAACATAATTGATATAAATTTTTATTGATACGATCTGATGATCTAAAAGGATGCATAATTTATTATATTATTCTGTTCCATGCCTATATTCTCCCAAAACAAGTCTCTGTAATTTTTTTCAACGTTTTACTAAAATAAATTGGGATTTGATCTATGGTAGGATCAATTTCTAAATGTTGATTTAGTTAAAATCACATCTAATTGAAAAGTTTTTTTATTAAAAAAAAGATAGTTTTTGATACAAATGTTACAGCTAAAAAATAAAGAAATACCAATAGTTTAGTTTAACTCCAAAAAAATTTGTAATATTGCAATTCTACTAAGTTACTACCCAACCAACAAGATCTTGGGTTGTGGCTGCTGTTTCTTTTAACAAAAGGGAAATTTTATTAACATCCTAAGATTTTATTAAGGCACTCCAAAACATTTAAAATTGGAAGTTAATTTCTTTAATATTAAAAGCTCACATTATTCCTTAAATACCCTTATACATGTTTCTTAATTTTTTTTTTAAAAAAGATCTTTCTAATTACATCTACTTTCCCAGATTTGTTCTTTCTGCCAAAACAATTATCAACCGTTCGCTTGGTGCATATCCGGATACGATCAAGAAACGTCAACTTTAAAATTAATATAGTATCTCAATCCCAAATTTAAAAGTCAAATAGAGAAAATTCATATATAAAAACAAACACACACACACGCATTGGCACCCAAGCATCAGAAATGAAAGTTGAAGCAAGAAAATTCAAATTAACAAATCTGTGAAATGCAAAAAGTAGTGAGGATAAAATAATTAAAAAAAAAAGTCATGAGGATGAAAACGAATAATAAAACAGGCATAATCAAAAGCATAAAACACATGTTATAAGAAACGTGTTTTTATCTTTAAGAAAACCATTTCTCAGTGATGGAGAAGTATGGGGTGTGTAGAAGAGTATTTGTGGAACAATGTGAGCTTTTTAATATATAAAAGAATAATTTTAAAATTTTACATATTTTGGAGTCACTTAATAAAATTTTAAGGTGTCAATATGTTTTCTCATAATAAAAATGGTATTTATCTCTATGAAAATACAATTCACACTCACAAATAATGAGTCTTATTAAATTGAATTTTATATATTCATTTAACAAGAGGTTTTAACATCACGAGATAAATAGACGTTCTCTTCTTTTAAATGGCAAAGTGACTTAAAGTGCGTTTGGTTCTAGGATTTGTGTCATGGTTCGAATCATGGTTCATTGCTTGCTAAAATGTTTTCTCTCACAAAAAATACACGTAAATCGAGAATGGTTCTGAATCTATCAACCAAACATCCTCTTAGATTTGGTGATGTCACATCGTGATATGTTGTTATGAGATAATCTTACGTAAAATTACATGACGTAATCTTCAAATAGTACAATACAAGTTCAGAGATGGAAATAGTTTTTACAATTGGGCAAAACATGACTCTCTTTATTCATTTTCACATAGAAGATTCTTTCCAAACATGATTTCGATCGAGAAAACATCGTTCTAACAAGAAAAGGAGCTACCTTTATTGAACTAATAATTATTAAGTGAACGTTTGGTTCATAGATTTAGAATCACGATTTAGAATTATTTTTGTTTTACGTGTATTTTTTGTGAGAGAAAAACACTGTAGAGAATAATAAATCATGATTCAGAATCAGTGACGAATACAAAAAATAAACATCCCCTAAGAGACTTTTTCCTATTAGACTCTCCATCGTTAATATCAAT
>NW_010363401.1:0-600 GCF_000414095.1 Morus notabilis | reverse complement strand
TATCGGTTGATGGGCGCCGTTACACACCAAAAGTTTTAAGCGTTCGTTTAGCCAGTCCAGATTGTGAAGAGAGATTCGATCTTACGGTTAATGGGGCCCGTTACGACACAAAAAATTGTCACGATTTCATGGCGGTTGTAGAGGGCAAAGACAGCTTTGATCTGACGGATTTCGGGCCCCGTTACGACACTAAAAGTTTTCACCGTTCCCGTGCCATTCGTAGAGATGAGAGCTTCGATCTAACGGCTGATGGGCCCCATTACGACACCAAAAGTTTCACCGTTCCCGTGGCAGTTGTAGATCACGAAAGGTGCTTCGATCAAACCGCTGATGGGCCCCATTTCAACATCAAAAGTTGTCTTCATTCCCGTGGCGGTTGTAGGGCGCGAAGAAAGCTTCGATCTAATGGCCGATGGGCCCCGTTAGGACACCAAAAGTTTTTGCCAAAAACGTGGCTGCTGTAGATCGCGAAGAGGTTCGATATAACGGCGGATGGGCCCCGTTACGGCACCAAAAGTTGTCGTCGTTCCCGTGGTGGTTGTAGAGTGCGTAGAGAACCTCGATCTGACGGATTATGGGCCCCGTTACGACACCAAAACT
>NW_010363400.1:0-819 GCF_000414095.1 Morus notabilis | reverse complement strand
TGAAGTTCATGTGCATTGCAACCAAGTAAGAAGGCTTGTCCCGGGAAGTCAACAAAATTTTATAAGTTGTCCAAGATGATGACGCTTTTTACATGTTAAAATATGAACGAAAGCATCCTCGTGATCGCTACATGAGTTCGTTTGAAAAAAGAGACTGAAATTTTTGAATTTTAATTGGAGCATATCATGTCGCATGGAAGAAGGCATTCCCGATTAACTATTAACACCATTCATCGAGCTTGGAGTACTCTTGAATATTTTGTGAAATGCAAAGGTATTTACCATAATTAAAAGGAAAATTTGCCAATTCAGTCAAAGTTCAAGGAGCAATGAGCAAAAAAAAGAAAAAAAACTTTTTTAAAATTGAAAAAAAAGCGAGTAGGATTTCCCAAATAGCTTCATGTTAAAGTGGTAATAAGGAGAATGGATTTTACAGATCCATTTTCCAATGTGATATTACAGGAACCGAAAAAAAAAAAAGGGCTAATCTAGTTTGATCATTATTTTAGCAATGTTTATTATTACGGATCAATTATTGATTTCAATTGATACGGCTTCATCTTATTTTAGAAAGTTAATATGAGCAAGAACATATTGATTGACGTTAAAATAGCAATGCCTCTCCCTTTTCCTTATCCAGCATTTGACTGTTTTTGCTGTTAAAATGTTCATCAGCTGCTTATCCTTAATCCTTTCAAAAACAAACTGCTAATCCTTAACAAATATTGATCAACTGCTAATCCAATTTTTAGGTAGTTGCTTGTGTATAGAATACATCAAATTTGCTACGTCAATGCCATAAATCAAGAGATGATACAC
>NW_010363399.1:0-1069 GCF_000414095.1 Morus notabilis | reverse complement strand
TTTTTTTTTTTGGTTGGATGTTTTTTTTGTTTTTGTTTTTGTTTTTTTGTTTTGGTCCTTTGGAGTTTGGAGTATCTGATCACTTTAGACTGTAGTAGTAGCGGCCTTGTAGCCTTTCAAAAAGTTTTTTAGGACATGCAAAAATCCACAAAGAAGTTCCTTCTTAGAAGACATACCGTGATGATTTAGGAAAGTACAATCCAATCTCTTTCATATACATATATCTTCAGATGAGAAACAATTGGTAACACGGCATTTCATAACAGTGGAAAAGCGCAAAGCTTAAAGCATCATTACCTTCAAGATAAATAAACTAGCTTCTTCCTCTTTTGATTCGGCAACAATACCTTTCAACAAAAGGAGAGAGTTAGGCAACCCTAATTACTTGATCTAATAAGATTACAATGATAGTTCAATTTCACGAGCTTGTAGTGCATAAATTCCCATTGATTTTTTTTATACGCAAGTGTAGTTATTAATGTTGAGAAAACTGCATGTGTGGTTGTCCTACATAGAAAGTAGATGAAGATGTGAAATAGTTTATATACATTGAATGATTCAAAACCTACTAGGTTAACTTTTTGAGTCAAGCTGAGCTCTTAAAGTGTGTTGGGTTAGTTTCACATGTGGTGTCTCTTCAACAAGTGGTATCAGAGCCGATGGTTCGTATAGGTCAAGCGATCACACTCGGTTGTAGTTCCCATATTGCCTCCCGTGCAGAGTTGGTATTCCCGCAGTTTGGTGGAGTATTAGTGGACTCACATGGTTTCGACTCTCTTTCACATGCTTAAGTTGGCTTTCGTTGAGAGTGTGATGCTTGGATGTGTCGGCTACTTGAAACTTTAGTTTGAGTGGGAGCTTAGTGAACACACACATTAGGGGGAGATTATTGAGAAAAGTGCATGTGTATGTTGTCCCATATAAAAAGTAGATGAGGATGTGAAATAGTTATATGGAAGAACTCAAGACCTCATAGGTTAACTTTTTGGGTTAAATTAGGCTTATGAAGTGTGTTGATCCAGTTTCGTATTTAGTGTCTTCTCAACAATTAAGCATTAAATATGATAAG
>NW_010363398.1:355-803 GCF_000414095.1 Morus notabilis | reverse complement strand
TGTTACTGTTATTGTCGACCTCCTCGAATGTGTTGAAGTGCTCCCAAACAGCTGAGCTGCTCTTGCATTTCTTCTTAGAACTTGCAACACTTGTACTAGGACTACCACTTGCCTCTCCTCCACGCCCACCAGTGCCACCACCATTACATCCACGATCTCTAGTACGTCCACCAGGGCTCAGATTTGCAGTTTCCTCAACAACTCTTTCTGTAGTTTGCGATTCCTGCGTTTGAAATATATTAGGAAATTGTCCTCTTTCAATGTTGAATTGGGCATCAATGGGAATATCACCACCATAACCGGAAGAAGCCATTATGAAAAATAAGAGAGATTGAGAGCGCTTTGAGAGAGATTAAGAGAGATCGAGAGAGATTTAAGCGAGATTAAGAGAGATTTGAGAGAGATTTGAGAGAGATTGAGAGAAATTAAGAGAGAATGAGAGTTTTTG
>NW_010363398.1:0-339 GCF_000414095.1 Morus notabilis | reverse complement strand
AGTGGTGGGGGAGGTTGAGGGGGGGGGTGGGGGGGGGGGGGGGGGGGGTTATTTATAGGAAATTTTTTTGCTTGAAAAAAAAAATTTTCCCCAAAAAATTCGGTTCCAACGGCTATGTGAAATTCGGGCATTCGGGTCGGGTTCAGGCAAATTCGGGCAATGATATTAAAAATAGACATTGGGGTTTGAAAATTTGGGCAGTGGTCGGGTCGGGTAAAAAGAGCCGTTGGGTTCAAAATTCGGGTTAACGGTAAAAAAAAATTCGAGCAACAGGCAAAATTTGGGCTAACGGTCAAAAAAATTTGGGCAAATTCGGGTTACGCGGGAAAATTCAAAAAA
>NW_010363397.1:0-445 GCF_000414095.1 Morus notabilis | reverse complement strand
AACGGCTGGGGTTTGAAAGCCGGTTCATTTATAAGTGCTTGATAGGCCAAACCTCCCCCCAAACTTCTTCTGCTTTGTCGAGACTCTATGCAAATTTTCCCAGGACTTGTCGCGTTCTTCCGTGAGGTTTCTTTCTGAGCTCGAGCCTTCATCTCGTTCCTAAACCTTTGGTAAGTGTTTCATGCTCGTTCCTTCTGTTCTTATTGCGTTTATTATTTCCTGGTTCCTGGTAGATTCTTCAAATATGAGGAAATGACTGAAAACTTGGCATGATAGGAGTATTTAGAAATCATTCTGACCTTTATTCACGGTTTTCAAATAGCCATTGGGGTGTTTGGGCAGTCTCGGGTCTATTTCAATGATTCAGGGTTCATCTTGAATAGTCGCTGTTGTGTTTGAACGGTCGGCGTCTTTAGTTGAACGGTCGACGGCTTGGTTGAATGGT
>NW_010363396.1:0-783 GCF_000414095.1 Morus notabilis | reverse complement strand
AAAAAAAAAAAATCGCTATCGCAAACACTAATCTTTAGTGTTATTGCAATATATTAATTTATAACTAATAGGCGTAATATATGATTTGTCATTCTTTTATTATTAAACACTTAAAATTATCATATAAACCGGCATTAAAAAAAATTTTATATGCTACTAAAAAAATATAACTACTTACCACATAAATTGATATCAGAACTCTGAGTTAAAATGTAAGACCTCTAACATTACTCTAGTATTATTGCTATGATCATCATAATTATTATCATCATTTTTTTGCTGGTCATCATCATCATCATTATTTCTATTAATTGAGGTGTATCTAGGTGGGATTCCATTTGGCCCAAAGGGTGAGAGTGATTAAACAATGAATACATAAGCAAAAGCGCCCACCTTGGTTTCTGTTGGCAGTTAAGTATCATTTTCTGCGGTCCAATGGATAGCCAATGGTTTATTTTAGGGTAATTTTAACAAATACCTTTTAAAATTATATTATTAAGATTTTTTAGGATTTTTAAGTCACAATATTAGCCTATTAAATTTTGTCTATTTGGAGTAAGTAATTTGATAGATTATTATCTATAATTTGATAAATTACGTTGGTGGCATGTTTTTAATCACCGGTAGGGGACATAATTTGATAAATTACTATATATAATTTGACAGATTATTATTAAAGAGATAGTCTATCATAACAAAAGAAAAGAACTCTAGAAAGATATGTTTGATGGTCATTTTTTTCTCTTTATTTTATAATTTATAGCCACCAAATTAATATGTATT
>NW_010363395.1:0-854 GCF_000414095.1 Morus notabilis | reverse complement strand
TTTTTATATAAATTTAATAATTAAAAAATATAGAAACCGAGTTTAAAATTTAAGTTTTGATATAATAAAAGGCTTTAAAAAACAGTCGCATCTAATTTTTTTACTACAATAAAATTTTTTAATATAAAATCACATTTTAATTCGAATCAACGAAGTAAACATACTTAAAACTACCGATAATTCATTTTTTTAGTCATTTTAAAAAAACTCTCCTTTTTTTTTTCCTTCATGGATTTGATCTGACGCCTATACTCATCGAGCTGCTCATCCCAACTTTCGGTTTTATTTCTAGGTAACTCCCCCGGTCTCCTTTCCAACAAACCATTTCTAATGTTTAAAGTTTATGTCCAAGAATATGAGATAGGATCATAGGACTGAGGCCATAAAACGTCACCAAGATAGGATTTTTTTTATGAGATGATGAAATATAGGTGTATGTTTCTACCAAACTATATATAAACAAGTATCTATCATTTTATTATATTTTACACCGTTTAAAAAAATCACAGTCTCGTTGAGTGAGAGATAACCTTAATAGCTTACCATTTTGTCATTTAATCCCACCGTCTATTTTTTTAGAACAGGAAAAAAAATGTGTAATGTAATGTGACAATATAAATGCATATATTTATGATAATGTATTTGTTTATTTTTGTAATTTATTTTGTCTTGAAATGTTATATGATGGTATTTAGATTCAGCAATGATCAATATCTATAAGTACTTATAGCTTTGTAGACATTGACTTGTAGATTTTAATCGTTAATAGCCATGGAAAAACATAATGATTGAAATTGAGATTTGGACGGACTTTTGTTTTAACCCTAACTCTATATAATTTTTATTTTCCAGTT
>NW_010363394.1:0-850 GCF_000414095.1 Morus notabilis | reverse complement strand
CTTCCCTATCCAGATTTGGCGCCACACACAGGGTTAGAAAACCCTAGGGTGGCCGGCCACTTAAGGGATAAGGTGTAGGGAGATTTTTTGTTCCAAATTCAAATAGGAGAAAGAGATTTGATTCATTTTTGAAGTTTGACTTCTACTATTTAAATATAAGAATGATAGAAAATTGTGAACACAAGTTTTGAAAACAATATTCAGCCCTAAGATAGTTAGGTGGCCGAATTTTCTCATAAGAAAAAAAGGAGAGGAAAATTTTTTCTCCCAAAAAATTTCACATCGTGCATGCGTTGGTGTTTGTAGAAATTCGAGTGTTTTTCAAACCTGTTTTGTCTCACGTGTGTCCATACACATGTCTACGTGGAATCAAGGAATTGACGTGAAAGACTGTGGTTTTCTAAACACAAAGCTTGGAGCAAAGACTGTTCGTGGACAAAGAACTCAAGTTATCATCCGAGTCGGCTTCCAGGTATTTTTTCTGATTGAGTTCTTGATATATATAAATTAATGTGATTAATTTATTCGTGCATAAATTAATATAATCTATAGAGTATCTAAAAAGTTTTATGAAATTTTTGTTATACACGATCTGCCTCCCCGCCACGCTTCTGCATCCGAATTCGATTCGGTTATAATCTATAGAGTCGGCTTCGATTATTTAATAATTAAAATTGATATATTAAATATGTGATATTTAATTATGTATGTATGTGATGGGTAGGCACTTGCATTTATGGATGTTT
This sequence comes from Morus notabilis, assembly GCF_000414095.1. Lineage (NCBI taxonomy): Eukaryota > Viridiplantae > Streptophyta > Magnoliopsida > Rosales > Moraceae > Morus > Morus notabilis. Next base: position 104 of record NW_010363394.1, on the reverse strand, counting down.
AATTTTAATTCATGTTGATGAATGTATGGATGGTGGATTTGATCATTAATTATACGGTTCCATGGATCGGTTATATTCATTCAATGATAAATTATTTGTAATTT
>NW_010363393.1:0-481 GCF_000414095.1 Morus notabilis | reverse complement strand
TTTTAGTTTTAAAATTAATTGTGATTTGATTTTGTAATCTTTTATTTTTTATAAGTTAGGATTTTATTTTATTTCCCTATTTGTATAATTTAATTGTTAATTATTATATTGTTGCCTAATTTAATTTTTCCTTTTATATTTTACATTAATTCTTAGGATTATAATTAGGATTGTAATTAATTGACAATTTTAAATATAGGAATTTCATAATTTGGTAGATTTAGGCTTTGACTTTAGAAATAGTTTCTATTAATTAGATTACATTTCATAATTTATTCAATAAAATTTAATAATTGATTTTGAGGATAATTGTGTGGTTACGTGAAAAGTACAATATGAGGGAGTTATGTATAAGAAAGTTGGTACTTAAGTGGGCCTCACCCCACCAATTTTTCCTGGGAGCACTCTCGCTGGTTACAATTGACGTTACTATATAGTTATTTTCTTTTGTTTTGATTAAAAATTTCAAAAAACAAAAAAA
>NW_010363392.1:0-1435 GCF_000414095.1 Morus notabilis | reverse complement strand
GGTCATAAGAACAAGGAAAATGGGAGTTTTATTGGAAATAAAAAATAAAAAATAAAAAATAAAGTGTGGGGGGAGCAACCTGAATACGGCAGAAGTAGATTTTTTAGTCCATTGAGAGAAAAACTAAGATAGAATATAGGTGTAACTAAGTCCTCATTTATTTCACCGATTTGAGTTTAAAATTCGAGTTTTGTTACAGTAAAAAGCTCTCATAAACAGTCACATATAACTTTTGTATTAAAATAAAAAGCTCTCACATAAAGTCACATCTCAACTCAAATTAGCGAACTAAACGGGCCCTAAAATTATAAGATAAACTACTCCCGGAATGTATAATAATGTGTGTGTGCGTGTGTGTGTGAGTATGTAGGTTATAACATAAAATTTTTGAAAAACTGCATACATTTTTTTAGGGAGTTTCTCAATAGGATAAAAAAAAATAAACTACTGATAGTTCTTTACGTTCAACCGTCAAATTTACATCATGAATTATTATTTTGCATATTTTTTAATCTGATTTGATTTTAACAAGATCTAACGATCAGAAACTGTCCTCACTAAAGAATGCCCCCTCTTTTTTTAAGAAAATGTAGCTCACTCTTGAAATTGTTGTTGACTATAAGAAATTTTCTCCAATTTTAATCATAAGAAGCATACGGGTTTTTACTTTTTGCCGATTTTTATTTCTCAAGTAAGGGGAAAAAAAAAAAAAAAGGTGATCCTTTTCAACTAATTAAAGCCTTGTTCATTTCGCTGATTCGAGTTTAGAATTCAAGTTTTGCTACAGTAAAAAGCTCTCACGAACAATCACATATAACTTTTTTACTACAATAAAAAACTCTCACATAAAATCACATCTCAATTCGAATTAAAAACTCAAATCAGCGAACTAAACGGACTCTAAGTATTCTAAGTATGTTATTGCATACATGTGTTATTATGCATACATAGGTGCTTTTTCACGCGTACTAATTAGTTTGTGGGTTATGATTTACAAAAAATTACTTTGTGGGTTGCGTCTTACTGGGGAAAAAAATTGAGTGGTACGGCTCTGCCATTTAAAAAAAAACTTGGGCCCTTCTTATAATGTAGTTGTTGTATTGTGCTCATAATGTAATGATTGCATCGACAACAACAATAAATCACATTTTTTAACAAAAACAATCACGATAATTTAAGGTATGAATTATTCTTTTTAATTACTGTTAGGTGTTGTTGTTTTAAACATTAGATTAAGACCTTGTTCATTTCACCGATTTGAGTTTTCAGTTTTAGGTTTTTACAGTTAAAAGTTCTAAGAAAATATCACATCTTAACTTTTTTTACTACAGTAAAAAACTCTCAAAAAATATCACATCTCAACTCGAATTAAAAATTTGAATCCGCAAAGTGAACGAGACCTAATTTTCAACGGTTGATATGAGATTATAAGAAT
>NW_010363391.1:0-857 GCF_000414095.1 Morus notabilis | reverse complement strand
AGAGAGAAGAATCAGAAAGACTAAACAACAACTTCAAAGAGAAGCTTTCTGTTGAGGCAGAAAAGCTTAGATTGATATGCTGTTAGGAATTCCCCTGGCAGTGAGTCCTTCTTCACTTGAAGGACAGAGCAAAGTGTACGGAAACTTAACTGGACCGACACGGTTCTTCAGCGTCTTATCGTTGTTCCTACTCATAATTCTGTCCTCAATTTGAGCAAGTTTCTCTCCAAATCTCTCAAAGGCTTTAGTTGGTTCAGCATCTGCAGTCCATTCAGGAGTGTCTCTTTGCCCAAGGTAGACCTCATCCGAGGCATGCCTTGACAAAATCTCTATGAGTGAAACGCCGAGAATGGTCTGCTCCTGAGCGGTAATTGTCTTCAAGAAGGCCATATCAGGGTTAGTCATAAGCTCCTCATACTCCGGAGTACCCTCTTCAGGCATGAACCGACGGCTCACTGTTGGACGGTTCGGAAGGTAGCCTGCATAAGGGTACTGCCCAAAGTTGACTGCTGCATGAAGAGCAGAAGCAATCCATATAACCGTGGTGCACGTCTCTGTTAGATCTTTACGAGTCTGCATTGTAGGCCACCAAGGTTCGTCTTTCTTGTCCCCATGACCCACCTCTCTGAGTTCCTTCCACCATGCTTGGAGTTCTACATCTTTCTGAACAATATCATCTGTCTTGTAGGAGAAAAAGCAATACTCTTCTACCCATGTTTTAGTTGCAGACCAGATTTCGAGCCCATCAACAGCAAACGGGTAGTCCTCTATAACTAGGCGAAGACCGTGTCGAGAGTTTGGATCCTTTACTGCCATTCCTCTGCATACAACCAAGGAATTTTAGTATTTCATTGAAC
>NW_010363390.1:0-334 GCF_000414095.1 Morus notabilis | reverse complement strand
GCATCATTGACGAAGAAAGAAGGTAGGCTCAATCACGCTTTAGCTGAGTCATACACATTTAATAACAAAATTGACCTGTGACAGATATTTAAAAGGGAAAAAGAGGGAAATAGACTAAAACTTAAGATGAATTAAAATTAAAAAATCAATAGTTTACATAAGTTAATAAATAGGCCAAATTACTATTTTCGTCCTTAACTTGTCTGGTTATGAACCATAACTTAACAAGTTATTATCCATAACTTATCTAGTTATGAACTATAACTTGACAAGTTTGTCTATAATTTATCTGATTATTAACCATAACTTGACAAGTTATGACCTATTAATTTCT
>NW_010363389.1:0-1948 GCF_000414095.1 Morus notabilis | reverse complement strand
CACAAAAGACCGAGAATCGAGCAGGAAATTGTTCTTGAAAATTGACCATCAGTGTTCGTTTGGTTCGTGTATTTAGAATTATGATTTAAAATTATTTTTATTTTACGTGTATTTTTTATGAAAAAAAAATACTATAGAGAATCATGAATCACGATTCAAAATCAAGGATGAATACATGAAACAAACGGGCTATAAGCTGCCTTTAGATTGATAGAATACGAGCTTAGCTTCATGTTCCAAGTTCTTCACACCAAGGCGGTTGTGGTTCGCAATAGAACAGGGAACATCTTTCGCAAGTTTTATAGGACGTTTGGTTCATGGATTAGAATTATGAGATTAGAATTATTTTTAATTTACGTGTGTTTTTTATGAGAGAAAATACTGTAGCGAATCATGAATCATGATTCGAATCAAGAGACGAATCCCCCAACCAAACAAAATTAGTTTCTCATTCCTATTGGGTGCGTCCGTGTTGAAAAGCCGGGAATCGGTAGAATTGAAATCATCCTGACTTAGAATATGTTTATTTCACTGATTTGAGTTTAAAATTTGAGTTTTGTTATTGTAAAAAGCTTTTAGAAACAGTTACATTTAAATTTTGTATTATAATATAAAATTTTCAAATAAAATTACATCTCAACTCAAATTAAAAACTCAAATAAACGAACTAAACGATCCTATGCATTGCTCATTGGAGCCATTTTCCTTGATTCCATTTCAATCACAAGATCATTTTCATCGACCGATTAAAAAAAAAATCTGTTGTTAAGACATACAACAACCTCAATATTTTAGTAATGAAAGGGAAAAATAAATGAAAATCCTATTCTCGACCGTCCCATTGAATGAAGGAAAAAAAAAAAGAGTAATAGAAAAAAAAAATGAAAGTTAAAAGCTAGCATCAAGTTAACATATCATAAAGCATCCAACTGTGAAACGAATGATATTTTTTGTTGAAAAAATGCCAAGAAGAAAAAAGAAAAAATTAGAAAATATAGCTGGCCTGCAAAACACAAGATATTTTGGGCTCGTTTAATTCACTGATTTGAGTTGAGATGTGATTTTATGTGAGAACTTTTAACTATAATAAAAAAATTAAATATAATTATTTATGAGAACTTCTTACTATAATAAAATTTAAATTTTAAATTTAAATCAACAAAATAAACAGAACCTTTCTCATTTGGGTCTCATTGAATGGTGATGGGACAAAAAGGAAAAAAAAGAAAAAAAAAAGAAGTAGAAGTTAGAATCTTTTTGCTCGAAAAGATTTCAAAAAGAAAAAGAGAAACAACTGGCGAGAAGGCTATTGATATGTCAACATCAAATTTATAGTATTTAAGTGAAAATATGATTTCCAATATAATGCTATATTTTTTCATGTTAAATTTAATAAATATTATAATAGTTGACGTTAGCTTTGCATTAAAATGATCTAATCACAACATAATGTGAACAGTAAGACGTTATATTCGTAAAACAAATGCTTTTCTTTTCTGGCTCCGTTTATTTTGCTGATTCGAGTTTACAATTCGAGTTTTGTTACTGTAAAAAATTCTCACAAATAATCACTTCTAACTTTTTTATTACAATAAAAAACTCTCACATAAAATCACATCTCAACTCAAATTAAAAATTCGAATCAACGAACTAAATAGACCCATATTATCTTTCATTGTTACCTGTTTAGAAAAATATATGTGTTTATTGTTTCACACGAAAGTGAATAAAGATATAAAGTGATTTATATACATACAAAAATTTTAAATTTAATAAATTAATTTTTTAGGTTAAGTTAAGTTCTTAAAATGTGTTAAGTCAGTTTTACATATAAAATCTTCTTAATAAGTGATATCATAATCGATAGTTTATATAGATCAAATGATCATACTCAATTATAGTTCGCACGTTGCCTCTCATAGAGAGTTGGTATTTTCGTAGTTGGTGT
>NW_010363388.1:0-1487 GCF_000414095.1 Morus notabilis | reverse complement strand
GTATTGGGTTAACGTGTTGTCACTAGTAGAAATACGTTATTGAACAATGGTTTTTAACCATCGTTAAAAGATACGGGGACGGTTAGGTGAACGGTCATAGTATCTAGAGTTGTAAAAGGTTGACGGCCTTTTATGATGGTTAAAAACCGTCGTTAAACATTCATATTAGACAATGGTTTTATCGTCTAATATGATGTTGGATGTTAAATTTGGCGGCATCAGATCAACATTAGATGACAATTTTTGTTTTAGCTGTTGTCTAATGTATATGTTTAGCAACGGTTTTTTTTTATTTAAAAACTGTCATTATATGTTGTAGAATCAAAAAAATTATGTATATTTTATAGTTTTTCCCGCGGTGGCCTATATCCTATATGTTATTTGACTTCACAATTCTTTGCTTTCAATTAATTATATAATTACAAGTATTAACGATAATTTACAATAAAGCAAAACAAAATAACAAATAAATTACAAACGGATAAGATGAAATGAATTACTAAATAGTACAATAGTATACAATGCATGTCGCATTATTAAGATTACAACAACAATGAATAAATTAAATATTCATAAAAGCACATAAAAATACATGATCATTTTTTTTCTTCCTATTATTACCTTTTTCAACACATGTTCATTTAATATCCAAACAAAATTAGAATCATCACTTTCAAAAACATCAACCTCATCAACTGATGATAATCCTCTAAAAATCGATAGTATGTAATTGTAATCATCATCATCTTCTTCGTCATCACGAATTGCTCTTGACTTCATTTTAGAAAATATTCGGAAGAATTTTTGGCGCAACTAAGTTTAATCACATACTATAACTGAAAAAAGCAAGTAGTAATCGTCACGGTCTAGGCTAGGCAGGTGAAAGCTCAACTTTAAATACCATATTTAACTTAAAAGAAGCACACTAGCCCCTAAATCTCACTCTTCCCCTATTAAGAAATTTGTCCAAAAGGTTTGTGCCTACTTATCATTATTATAGTTTACCTAGACATATACGACCTAGATGCTTTAAAATTTTAAATGCATTAAAAAGGCATATGTCTGTCAATCCATTATATTATTTGAAGACAAGAACTGCACCTAAACCCAAAATTGATTTGAATAGTAATATATTTGAAAATTTTAGGTAAGAAAGATTTTGTGCACTAAGTTTTAGGTTCTCCTGCTTGTATTTACTTTGTTTTTACATCATTGTTTAGGATTTACATTTGGTTTATATGCATTCATCTCATAAAAATGTGTTTTTTCGATCTACAATTTGCGAATTTCAATTTTTAAATCCAGAAAATTGAGTTTAGGATTGGATTAATTAAGGGTATGAACCAAACCTTTTGAGCACTAAACAACTATATTCTAAACAAAAAATTGAGATAGATGCAACTTGAGTTAAAGAACAATTTGATTTATGCTGCGATTGTTTTCCTGAATTCTTATTTAAAAAAACAAAAAGGCAGTAGCAATAAACA
>NW_010363387.1:0-2285 GCF_000414095.1 Morus notabilis | reverse complement strand
TGTAGAAAAACTCAAATTCTAAACTCGAATCAACGAAGTGAACGGGGCCTAAACAATCAACTCTATCATTTTTCATCCAATAATCTCTCTACCTACTTCATTCCTTCCACTTTTTTATTATACCAAACACACTCATAACGTTTGGTTCATGGATTAGAATCATGTGATTATAATTATTTTTGATTTACGTGTATTGTTTGTGAGAAAAAATACCGTAACAAATCATGAACTATGATTCGAACCATGAACTATGATTCGAACCATGAACTATGATTATGAATCCTTTTACCAAACGTCTAATTAATCTTTTTAGTCATTTTCATACCCCGGTCACTTTCCACGTCATTATTACCATATAGGGACTAGGGAGTAGGGATTTCCACCTTTTTGTTGCTTATATTAATAGCCACTTCACTAGCTACTTTTGAAAGACAAAAATTAAGTTGACAAGCTATATATTAATTCATATAAAATGTCAGGAAAACTACTTTAAAATTTGTTGAAAAAAATACCAGAATTTAGAAACAAAATTTATTGATTTACAAAAAATATAAAAAATTAAAAAATAGAATACTCAAAATTTCATTCAATATAATTAATTTTCATTACAAAAGAACGACTTAATATAGGCAAAACATAATAGAAAATTAGCCTAATTTGTAAATAAAAATACAAAATTTCCAAAAAAAAAAGAAAGGGACCCGATGGACAAAATTAGCCTATTTATAACCAACTGTAGAAATAACGTAAGTTACCAAGTGTTAGGAAATACGTCGTATCATATTAGGAATATATACCAGCTAACAAAGGGGACCCGATGGACATATATTAATTAAGCTACTATAATCATGACAATACTTATTAACTCATAAGTTCATTACATGATTATAAGTTCTAGTGATACTCCACTAAAAGCCTATAAGTGCACTCTCGAGCAATACATTATATTTACAAAGCTCCAATTAGCTATTGTCCATGACTTTATTATATTGTGTATCATTCCCATAGAATATCCATGATCTACTTGAGGTTAAATTTCATTTTACCTTCACGATTATATTTATCTTATGTTCCGTCATCACTCCATTAGAAAACCACTATTTGTACCAATACAAATAGTAAACCATTAGATAACAGATAGTAGTCTAATGGTTGAACGCTCAATGTTTTCCAATCTCGGATAATGCCATAAGAAGATATCATTAACTTTTTTAATAAGAGCTTGGATTCACTATTTATGAATAATAAATCTACGCATACAAGAGTCATACCACCAACATACCGATAAGCGTATCTTCACACAATGTCAGGATGTCTCCCTCTGGCACATCAAAAGGCATAAGTCCAGTATACAGATTATTATTCATCTTAGAATTAAGATGATAACATATGGTTAGTCAAAAGTGAATTGTTTTATTCAAACGAAATTATTAATTGAAACAATTTAACTTTGGTACGATCCAATATAGATTCCACTGTCTCTACCCATGAAGTCTCACCTCCGACGACCAAGACAAGTCGTCTCCGGTAGGAAGTAGACAACATAATAATCTTAACATGAATAAAGCGCTCAACTTTATTTCATCGATTGCGAATTATATTATTTAGACTATCTTTAGATTCGTGTCTTTTGTATATTCTTCACATTATATGCACGATCTAAATATTTAGAGCGACAGCCTCAGACTTCCAGTTTGCTTATCATGCATTCAACTAATATAAACGTAAAGAGGACAAAATACTTGATATATGAAATAAACAAATATCTATTAAATAATCAAAATTTCCAATGTACATTGTTACATTTATTCCTGAAGGACATAAACGCTAACATCTTCTACCTCACGAATGCCATCGTGCTCAAAGAGAAAGACCGATCTCCGTCTTCTCCAGCAATGTTGACGTTGTCGGTGGCGTCATTCCTTTGTTCGTGTAAGTTATAGAGATTTGATTTAAGTAGTAAATGAATCATTTACCAAGTAAATGATTATACCAGGTAAACGAGTCATTTTTAATGTAAACAATTTACCACTAAATTGAATTATTTACCACGTAACTTATTATACCATTGAAAGAGCTCCCTCTCTCCTCTGATTCATAAATAGCTTGTTAGAATCGCGAAGCCCATGACGGTAGAATTGACGCAACGTTAGAAAATTAAAGCTCACAAGGGGGTGGTAATTTGTGTTACGTGTTGTGTTCGTGTCGTATTTTAATCATTTTTTTAAAAATTTACAATCAACCCAAACACGACTTGTGATACAAAATTTTTTAAAAATCACAAC
>NW_010363386.1:0-1577 GCF_000414095.1 Morus notabilis | reverse complement strand
ATGACACTAAATCAATCTAGGGTTCAATACTACAAAAAGATTGATGGGTGCCAGTCTTGCTAGGCAACAACAAGGCCTGCAAATTTGTTGGAATTTGCTCGGTTCTAATTTAGAGATCATATGGTTGTGATAAGATGTTACAGGCTTACAGCACCTTAGGCATGTGCCCGAACTAAAGAGAAACTTAAGTTCCGTATGAAAAAAATGGTGCCACTTGTTGTATTAATTTTTAAAAATGATGTATTAATTTTAGAATGTAAAACATAAATAAAAATGTTAATATTTGACTCATCCTGGCTCCTGCGCACCTCACTGCGCTGGTTGGGTACTTTTTGACAGTGTTTTCTTTTTTCATAATTCGAGGCCATTTTTTCTAGGCATGTTTAGAAAAATGTAAGGATTGTATCTGCAAAATTTTAAAACCTTTTGACGTCGTTTTTATTTTATTTTAATTTTCAAAGATGAAAAATAAGAAAAATCATAAAAAATAGAATATTCATCAAAAAATAGTGCCGCTTGTTGCATTAATTCCTAAAAATTATGTATTAATTTTAGAATATAAACCATAAATAAAAATGTTAATGTTTGACTCATCCTGACCCCTAGGCGCCCCACTGCGCGGGCTGGGTGCTTTTTGGCAGCGTTTGCTTTTTTCATAATTTGTGGTCATTTTTTGCAAGCATACTCAGAAAAATATAAGGATCGTGTTTGTAAAATTTTAGAATTTTTTGATGTCATTTTTATTTTATTTTAATTTTCAAAGACAAAAAATACGAAAAATCATAAAAATAGAATATTCATCAAAAAATAGTACCGCTTGTTGCATTAATTTTTAAAAATGATGTATTAATTTTAGAATGTATAACATAAATAAAAATGTTAATGTTTGACTCATCCTGGCACCTAGGAGCCTCACTGCATTGGTCGGGTGCTTTTTAGCAGCGTTTTTTTTTTTCATAATTCGTGGCCATTTTTTGCTGGCATGCTCGGAAAAATGTAATGATCGTGTCTGTAAAATTTTAGAATCTTTTAACGTCGTTTTTATTTTATTTTATTTTTCAAATACGAAAAATAGAGAAAATCATAAAAAATAGAATATTCCTCAAAAAAATGGTGCCGCTTGTTGAATTAATTTTTAAAAATTATATATTAATTTTAGAGTGTAAAACATAAATAAAACCTTTAATTTTTTACCCGTCCCGGCCGTAGGTGACCCACTGTGCAGGCTGGGGGCTTTTTGGCAGTGTTTTCCTTTTTCATAATTTGAGGCTAATTTTTGTAGGTATGCTTAGAAAAAATGTAAGGATCTTGTATGCAAAATTTCAGAATGTCAGATTATTGTGACGTCGTTTTTATTTTATTTTATTTTTCAAAGACGAAAAATAATTAAATCATAAAATGTAGAGTTTTTTCTCGTTTTGTTAAAAATGATGTCGCTTTTATAATCAGTAGAAAAATGACATATCGGTTCGCTTTTGAAAGTTTTTTTTTTGTTTTTGTCGAAACGACATAGTTTTCAAGCATAAGAAAAAATGACATGTCGTTTTACTGGTGAAAGTTTTTTGTATTTTTTAAAA
>NW_010363385.1:0-381 GCF_000414095.1 Morus notabilis | reverse complement strand
TTTAGTTTATATTTTCCACTAAATGATGGCCTGTCATTTAACAAAAATTAGACAATAAACACACTTGAATAGCAAATAGATCTTCATTGCAACTTTGGTTCCATCAATAATCCTAGCTAAAGAATTTAGCTCATGTTTAGTTCAAAGAAATCAGATATAATATCAATTACCAGATCCATTTGTTCACAGAGAGAAAATACAGACAGAAGGAAGAAAATGGTTAAGCTAAAATCTGAGGCTAAATAGGTGTCTTGCTTCTGGTGTCCAGCCGTGCTGTACTACTCCCTTCAGCTCTAGAAATCAGCTCCCCAAATTCCTCTTGTACTCTCCTCTTTTCTCTCTTCTCAGCTTGTACAAAGAATTTTGTGCGCCTCCCTCTCT
>NW_010363384.1:0-535 GCF_000414095.1 Morus notabilis | reverse complement strand
ATTGTTGACGGTGGAATTTCGTCAAAAAGATTACGATGGATTACCTCTCAGTGGTCCGTTGGGTTACCGGCCAAAACTAGTTATATTCTCAGATTTATGCAACTGATTGTGTTTGTTTTGAAGATGTATTGAATAATGTATCGATTTGTCGTTCAAACACAAGTAAAAAGACACATAGATTTATAGTGGTTCACTCTATAAAAAAAGAGCTACATCCACTCGTTCTTGTATTTTTCCTTTTGTGCTTTTAAGATTACAAAACGCTCTCTCTTTTTCTCCGGGGCGTTGCCCCTTTTATACTACAAATTACATATGGGTACTGTTGGGGCGGATTGTTGTAGGGGGTTATCTGATGGTTTCTCCCAAGTAGCCTATTATCCTACCAGCCTAGACCGTAGCTTTTCATCACCTTTTGGATTGTTCACTCACCCACTTTTTCCACTATTGCGGCTCTGCGGATCCTCTGTGATTTTCATTGGTCCGTTCTAGGCGGTTTATGGGCAGGTAATCATTTCCTGTGCTACTGACCTTCTCC
>NW_010363383.1:0-1053 GCF_000414095.1 Morus notabilis | reverse complement strand
AGGAGGAAGAAGAAGGGGCATTTAAGTCATTTTATTGGAAAAATGAGTCCATATTTTGTTAAAAATTTAACGGAATTTGACGGAAATGATCAAACTGTGACGTTTTAAAGAGTTTAGGTGTTGTTTTGTTAAAAAAAGTTTGAGAACCAAACTGACACTTTTTTAAGAGTTTGGGTATCATTTGTGTAATTTACATTAAATATAAATTAATAACTTTAAAAATAATTTTTGAAAACATTTTAACATTTTTTAATTTTTTTTAATTTTTATTTATTTAAAAAGTGAATTTATGTGAGAAAAATTATTGTAGTAAAAAAAATTAAATTTAAATTTTTAAAAGATAAAACATTGTAACAAAAATTTAAATTGTTATTCAAACTTGTAAAGGGAATGGATCCTATATATTTCAAAAGTGAAGTAATTAAAATCTCTAAAAAATAAATATGAGAAATCAAAATAAAACAAGTAAATATAAGAGAATATTAGTAAAAATAATAATAATAATAACCCTATTCTTTATGCCCACTTGCTTTTAATTGATGCATTATTTTCTTTCTTTACAGAATATGTACTCATATCATGACAATAGATTTTTTTTAAATATATTGTAAGTGTCACGTTTAACGGGAGAATGCTTAATTAATCGAATACGAAAAGAAACATAATTCATAGCTGTTTAATTATTTAAAAATTCGAAATTAGTTTTTTTTTTCTTCTTGAAATTCGAAATTAGCTGCTTGAAAGGAAATTTCGTGCTAGTTTCTTTTTGCTTTCTTTATTTTATCCCCTTACGGCATTGCATTGGGTTTTGGTGCTGCCCATACCTCAGGAAGAATATAAATTGAAAGGAAATAGAATATATGTCATGTGTGTGTGAAATAACAAAAGCTATGATTTATAGTGCATTTGGTTCAAGGATTTATACTATGGTTCGTAACTCGTTACAGTGTTTTCTCTCACAAAAAATACACGTAAATCAAGAATGATTCTGAATTATGATTCTAAATCCATCAACTAAACGTCCTCTTCAAAACAATCTGATTTGCGGATAGT
>NW_010363382.1:0-1411 GCF_000414095.1 Morus notabilis | reverse complement strand
TTACCAATTTAAACTTTTAATTTTAAATTTTTACAGTTAAATTTTTTTTAAAAATATCATATATAATTTGTTTTATTATAATTAAAATTTTTAAAAAAATATCACATCTCAATTTAAATTAAAAATTTAAATTCATAAAGCGAACAAGACCCAAATAATTTTATTATGATATTTTTTTTTTATAAAAATTTAGGTATCGTTCATTTCGTTGATTCGAGTTTGCTACAGTAAAAAGTTCTCATAAACAGTCACATCTAACTTTTTTGCTACAGTAAAAAGTTTCACATAAAGTCACATCTCAACTCGAATTAAAAACTCAAATCAGCGAACTAAACGGAATTTTATTTTAAACATTTCATTTGAAACCATGAATTAAACGAACACACAAAATTTTTAAAAGAAACTATCAATATATCTATTTTTCAACGGTCGCACATATTAATAACTACCTCTCTTGAAGTGATTTTTAATTAGATCTATAAATTAGAAATGTAAATTACCAAAATGAAACTTTATTGTAAAAAAATTCATATAATTTACCATCATTAATAACAACCATGCTCTATACAATATCATATAAAAATTAATACATAACAATATAAAACTCATTTATTATATCATCTTCTTGTTATTTCCTTTCCAAAGTGTTCAATCTATATATTTTAATTTTGTAAGTTTTATTTATATAAAAAAATTATTGATAATTTATTTTTTTTCTTGCCTTATTATAGCAGCTTCCTTGTGTTATAGTTGTTATCAGTCCGAAGAGAATTCTCGTCTCCCATTTTCGCCTTGTTTAAGCCACACGCATGTATTAAAAGGAGACGCTTTCAAGGAAAGAACTTGAATCACTTGACCCTTTTTTTTTTTTTTTTTTTTTTTTTTTTACATTTCCCATCCCATCAGTACCCACCAGACCACAATGAAGAAGAGTCAACTACCAGAATTTATTAAAATTTTCTTCTTCTACTCTTGCTTTTAATCGTCGCCTAACATTTGGCGTCAAAAGTGCGGCCTTTTTAAGTTTTAGTTGAAAGTTGTTTAATGTACTACACATTACAATACAAACACCTGTTTTGTACTTCCTTTCTAGTACTCGTACATGCAAAAAACTTGTTACTCCTCTAGTTTGCCGACTCCCTCCATTTTTCGCATCTCTTTTCTTGGGAGTTTAAAATCTCTTGCTTATGTATTACCATTTATAATCTCCAATAAATCTCAAATCTTTCCCAGATTTCACTCATATAGTGTTTTGAGAGACGCCAGTCGTTTAGAAATTCTGGGTGGCTTTCAACTTTTTCTGTGTCTGTGTGGACTTAAATTTGATATACTAACTGTATTTTGGGTATTGTGGGATATTGCTTCTTGTTTTTTTCATTGTGGAGGGTTATTCCAAGTCAACGCAGAGCAA
>NW_010363381.1:0-750 GCF_000414095.1 Morus notabilis | reverse complement strand
TAAAATTATTAAAAATTAATTAATTGCCATTTTTTAAAAATAAAAAAAAATTAATTTCCTTTTTTTGCGACGACTTTTTTAGATTTATCGTTGCAAAAAAATGAGATTAATTGCGACGACAATTTGAAATGTCGTCGCAAAAACTTATCATATCACGAGAATTTTACAACGGCATATTAGCGATGCCTGTCGTCGCAAAAATATCCTGTCGTCGCAAATACGGTTGCGACGACACTATGTCGTCGCAAAAAAAGTTTTTGCGACTAATTATTTGCGACGACACGTCGTCGCAAAAACAGTTATTTGCGACGACATGCGGGTTTTTGCGATGACTTTTTGTCGTCGCAAAAACACCTTTTTCTTGTAGTGATACCTTGCAAACTAGGCAAGAATTGCTTTCTAGCAAGAAGTTGTAGTCCTCTCTCACTGATGCGACCAAACCTCTTGTATCATAGATCAATGCTTGTATCCTTCTAAACAACATTTATCTCACCTTTATGAAGCTTACCTTGCATGACATAGAGTGTGCTCATCTTCTTTCCTCTTGTAACCACTTGAGAACCTTTGGTGAGCTTCCATTTACTTTTACCAAAATAACTACTAAAACCCTCATCATCAAGTCTGCCCGTGGAGATCAAGTTTAGGCGAATATTCGGAACATGCCTAACATCCTTGAGTACTAACTTGCTTCCAAGATTAGACTCCAAGCAAATATCTCTAATACCGACAATCTTAGAGGCACCACTATTT
>NW_010363380.1:0-521 GCF_000414095.1 Morus notabilis | reverse complement strand
TAACCCTAAAGTTGACGCTTCCCCTCTCCCCCTATAAAAGAAAAAAATAGAACGACCGAATTTTAAAGCGTGAAATTAAGACGACCGAATTTTAAAGCGTGAAATTTCTAAACTATCCTTAAGATCGATCCACATGTTATTTTGACGTAAGATATTATTAATCATCAGCGCGATAATTAGACTACATAACTTAACACACTGTAGAAAGTTCCGAACAACAATAACTTATAATGTGCTTGTGATAAGTGTGAACTCACATTGTGAGCCTGTGATACAACCACCAAGAACAGATCTTGACTAAAGTAGGTAATAGTTAGACATTGCAGACCAATAGCGATCATGAAGATTATAAAGGTTAATTGCCCATGATAGAAGTGGCCCACCTAATGATAGCATGCACTTCATTTGACTGTCAACGGACCCCCTCAATTTCCTGTGTAGTTTGATGATTAAACATTTCACGCCAGTTTTTATAGCCTTTCCATTAAGACATTGATAATATTAACACTGCTAGTATGTGA
>NW_010363379.1:0-682 GCF_000414095.1 Morus notabilis | reverse complement strand
GGCTCGGGTTGCCCGGCCGGGCTCGGGCCGTCGAATACAAGCCCGCGGCCCGTTCAAGGTGAAATTCGAGCTTGGGCGGGCGGCCCAAAAATCTCGGGCGGGTCGGGCTCGGGCTCGGACAAATCCTCGAACTTTTCGGGCAGTCGTGGACGGCCCGTCCAAAGTTACAACACTACTCACAACCTAACCACTTGAGCTATCGTATTGGATTACCTTTTTTTCTTATTCATTCCCTAAAATTTTTGTTATCATTATCTCTCTTCGTTAACAAGAATAATATATAATACAATACAGTCTCGTACAACTTCTTTGTTGTATAATATGCAATAGAGTGTATTATATTAAATTCATATCTAGCAAATAGCACGCTGAGGATGCCAAATACAAACGTTCTGTGTGGCCGTATTTAGAATTGATTTCGTTTTTATTTTTTACATTTTTTGAAAAAAAAAAATGAAAATGTTTTTAAAATGACGTTTAGTGCAATAAAGATAAAAAATGAAAATGAAAATGATTTTTTAGTTTAGTGCAAAATGAGAGAGAAATAAAAAATTACTTTTAATCATTTTTTATTTTTTGTTTTCATTTTCTCCTCTCTCGAACAGAGAGAGAGAGAGACATTAATAAGTTTTCTTTTACACTGAAAATAATCTCTTGATAAAACTACCAAATGTATTTTCAA
>NW_010363378.1:0-724 GCF_000414095.1 Morus notabilis | reverse complement strand
ACACACACACACACACACACACACGTAAATATATGTTGTTCAACTTAATGTAAAACTGAGCATATATATTTGGACGCAATATTTTCCGTCCTCGTTTTCATTTTCTTATAAAATAGTATTCTATTCTACGCTTTTGAACGTTATATTATATAAATATCAGTTGTATTAGCTCTAAACTTTTTGTTTTTGTTATAATGCATCCTAATATATATACACACACACACACACACACACACACGTAAATATATGTTGTTCAACTTAATGTAAAACTGAGCATATATATTTGGACGCAATATTTTCCGTCCTCGTTTTCATTTTCTTATAAAATAGTATTCTATTCTACGCTTTTGAACGTTATATTATATAAATATCAGTTGTATTAGCTCTAAACTTTTTGTTTTTGTTATAATGCATCCTAAACTTTTAGCTTTGACAAATTGCATTCTAAACTTTAAAATTAATAGCAATACGGACATTATTAAATTAACAGTTTAAGATAATAGATTCACACATAAAAAGTAAAACTCGTCATTTTTCAAATCATATCATGTGTAAATCTTCAATTTGATGACACTTGAAAACTTACACTGGAGTTTAACGCTATTGATTTGAAAGTTTAGGGCACATTTTACTAAAATTATGGTGTGAGGTGCATTTTGTAAAAAAGCAAAAAATTTTAAGTCTAACAATGCAATTTACTTCAAAAATTATAAGAATTGTTTGT
>NW_010363377.1:0-808 GCF_000414095.1 Morus notabilis | reverse complement strand
GATTGCAATAGCTTATATTTACTGGTTTCAGTATTTACTGCTTGGAAATTAAGCTGGTTAGATTTTGCCATAACTTCATACCAACTGTCAATAAATGCTTAAACCCATCATCTATTAGGGTAGCAGGTAGCTCAACAATGGTTCACTAACATGTCTAATCACAACAAAGTTCTTCCCAAAAATCAGGACAGCAGATAGAATACAACTCCCAAAACCAAAAAACGAAGATAATTCTTTAGGGGTGCAATGAAAACTTACCTGATCAACAAGAGCCATTTTCTTGACGATGGTCGGAATCACGAGGATTAGCCTCCAAAAGTTATCATTTAGACCCAAACCGGAGGAAAAGAGGACGATCATTGTCGGCCTAAAGTCTGATAATTACAGCAGAGAGATACTACTTCGTTTGCTGACTTCGGTCGTTAAGCCAGTGGACAATGTGCTGGCAATTCATGTTCAAGACTCGGATGACACTTTTGATCCAAATACTTTCCACATCCATGAAGATCTCTGCAAGTCCAAGCAGGTTAGTAGCTTAACCTTCTGCTCATTGAAATTAGTATTGAAATAGAAAAAAAAGGAAAAGGGGGGGAAAAAAAAGTTACAAAATCAAGGGCTCAATGGCTTTTATGGATCAATGCAGGTTGATTTTCAAGTCAAGGTCTGTACAGGAGATTCATACGTTTCTGAGTTAACCCACCAAGTGAGGCTCACATATGCAACAATACTTGCACTTGGATCCAACCTCTCAGGGTATATATATGTATTCTAACTCAAAAAACATCCATTTCTTTCTCAACTATTTTCT
>NW_010363376.1:0-250 GCF_000414095.1 Morus notabilis | reverse complement strand
AATTTAAGATTATTAATTACATGTACTCAAAACAAACATAAATGTAACCTAACATGATTTCACTTTTTTATCATAATCAAAGTAATCTCTTGAAAGACCACCAAACGTAATTTCAGAATCGGCTTCAGAATGATTTTCAAAACAATCTCATTTTCATTTTTGTGCCGAAAACAAAACTATTTTGAAAACATTACCAAACGAGCCTAAGTGTTGACGGCAAAAACTGACCAACCTTAGAGGAACCGAATCC
>NW_010363375.1:0-821 GCF_000414095.1 Morus notabilis | reverse complement strand
TCAGATCAATTTTGTAAACTTTGCAAAACTACAGTTTTGCAGTTTTCTTGCAGCATTCTAGACAGTATGTAGACAGTTTTAAAACACTGTAAACAAAGGTTTTCAAAACAGTAACTAAGAGGTTCATTTAAAAAGTTAAAACGAGACTAAAATGAAGAAAATTTGTAAAATAGGTGTCTTAATGCAATTATTTTTAAAACTGATTTTGAATTCATTTTTGTACTTTAATGCAATGACCTTAGGCAATTTTAGGAACCGATCCGTAATGCGGGAAGTCATGTAATTAAGCTGAGGGAAGAATAGTTATTTTACTAACTTAATTAATGGTAAAATGGTAAAATTACTCGATAAGCCGATTTAACTTTAAGTAATAGAGAAAATTAGTGAACTCATTATTTAAATGTATTGTTCTAAGACTTTTACCCTTTATTTATTATTAATATCATTTTGACTAATATAATTCTTTAATCAACACTACAAGAAAAAGGGGTTTTTGCGACGACAAAAAGTCGTCGCAAAAACCCGAATGTCGTCGCAAATAAAGTTTTTTGCGACGACAAGTCGTCGCAAATTTGTCGGCGCAAAAATTTGGTCGCAAAAACGTTTTTTGCGACGACATAGTGTCGTCGCAAATGTATTTGCGACGACACTCTGTATTTGCGACGACAGGCGTCGCTAATACGTCGTTGTAAAATTCTCATCATATGATCATTTTTTGCGATGACATTTCAAATTGTCGTTGCAAATAATCTTATTTTTTAGCAACGACAAGTCTAAGTGCCTGACCAGAACGGCACTTGTACATTTTTGTATGAAGTGTG
>NW_010363374.1:543-912 GCF_000414095.1 Morus notabilis | reverse complement strand
TCGTTTCAAGCTCCCATGTTGCTTCCTCAACACCATGGTACTGCCACAGTACTTTCACTAACGGGATCTCACGATGACGTAGATTCTTTATTTTTCGGTTAAGAATCTAAACTGGTGCCTCTTCGTATGACGCGTCATACTGTATCAGAACGTCAAACCACTGCACTACTGCTTCCGGCTCAAGTTGACATTTCCGAAGCATGGAGACATGAAACACATCATGCACGTGAGATAACTCAGGCGGTAAGGCCAACCAGTACGCCACCACTCCGACTCGTTGCACGATCGGGAATGGTCCCACATACCTTGGTGCGAGTTTTCCTTTCACACCGAACCGAACAACTCCCTTACGTGGGGAAACCTTCAACA
>NW_010363374.1:0-504 GCF_000414095.1 Morus notabilis | reverse complement strand
CGACTTTGAGCTGTCAACAGGCGTTCTCGAATCACAGCTATCTTCTCGTCATTCTCTTGAATGACATCCGGTCCAGTTGTAAGTCTATCCTCCGGTTCCAACCAACAAACAGGTGACCTACAAGGACGACCATACAACGCCTCGAACGGTACCATACCGATACTGGCCTGATAGCTGTTATTATAAGCGAACTCAGCTAGATGTAGGTATTTCTTCCAGTTCCCACCGAATTCCAGAATACAAGCACGAAGCATATCCTCCAGAATCTGAATGACTCTTTCAGATTGTCCATCTGTCTGAGGATGAAATACGGTGCTAAAATTCAAATCTGTTCCCATGGCTTCCTAGAAACTCCTCCAATACCTTGCATTAAAACGCGTATCACGATCTGACGTGATAGATAATGGCACTCCGTGTAGCCTCATGATGTGCTCCAGGTACAATTCTGATAGAATTTCTGAGAATACGTTGCACGAAACGGTATGAAATGCGCGGACTTCGTCA
>NW_010363373.1:0-507 GCF_000414095.1 Morus notabilis | reverse complement strand
AACACCAGACCACTGATGAAAGACAATCTTTCAAATCGACAATAAATATAAAACGACGGAACCATAAATATAACATTATACCTCATAAAATAGTAATTTTAAACGACAATATATCGTGTAATGAACAACAGTAGAGAACAAGACGTTTGATAAAGGAAACAACCATCAAAATTAACGAATAACGATCCATAAAAAGGACTGTTATATAACAACAAAACTTAACTCGCCATCAGCTAAGAAAAATGAAAACACATCCAGCAAAGGATAATGAATTTTTGCTGAGAAATTGAAATATCCTTTTAAAGCGACAAGGAATTTAAAAGGCTCTCAGATATGTATTTAAAACGAGATAATATGTCCTCAAATGACATCTACGATTTTGTCTTCGATGTTGTGAAAATGACAAGTATATGAAAACCACATCTATGACAAAGCGACAGAGACTTTAAAGAACGACAATAGTTCTGAAAACAGCATCAAACGACATCATTTATAAAAATTGTGACG
>NW_010363372.1:0-5795 GCF_000414095.1 Morus notabilis | reverse complement strand
CAATTTTTAAAACTGGATGGCAAAATCTCTTCGTCTGGCAGGTCGCTCTCTCCCGAAAGTTTCAACTTCTTCTTTCGAAAATTAATAAACAGTTGAACTCCCTTCAACATTATAAACGTCTTCTCCCTACTTCTTCTCATGAAGAATGATAATATGTTGAAATGCCTTCAACAGAGCTTTTCTCCCGAAAAAACAAAAAATCCCTTCTCCTGAAGTGATAAAAAAATTACAAGTGCTCACAATAAAATTCTGTCAACGGAAAACTGAGGCTCCAAATGGCCTACGGAGACTCTTGTAAAGCGTTAATTAAATAGTCAAAATAAAACAGTTATCAAATTCTTCAAAGTAATCCACTGTACACATTCTTTTACAGATTATGTTGCAACAATTACTGCAACAGAGTTGTATAATCTAGTTCGAAGTCACCTTTCCCTGATTCATGATATCTCTCCATTTTAATGTAGCACGATTCTAGTTGGATACTCTATGAACCTAGATGTTTTATACAGCAGAGCAAAATCTCTCTTTTCAAATCAAACATCTCATCAAATTTCAACTTACCAAAATAACTAAAATTTGACTTTAACCAAATCAATCCGAATTAATTGTCTTGAAATAGTTTCCTAATAACTAGAAACTTTGTAAAAAAACATTCCCTGCTGCCATTCAATTTCGATTAGATCATCATCAAATTATGTCCAAAATAATGTCAAAAATAAAAAACTATCAAATCCGAAACTTTCCAAAAAGTATTCATGCAGCAAATCAATCTCCAAATCAATTCAATGTTGTAAATCAATCTCCATATCAAACCCAAAATCAAATCTTTCAATTTGTAAAATAATGTCAATCCAAAAATCTCAACAAGGGTAAAAGATGATTATTTTTTTAATTACTATATCGCCTATTTTACTATTTGTTAATAATTTATTTTGAAAATTTTCATTTAAATTTGAATGGATTAGTTGGATCCTTGCATTAATAGAACTTAAAATGATTGAAAATGGTAGGCTCGGAGGGAGACTCTCCCCATCTATATCTCCTCTCTCTCATCTTCTCTTTCTAACTAAATAAGAAATTCACTCTCTCCCTCCCTCCATCTCTCTCCCCTAGCAAACATATCTGAAGTCTTCATATATAATTACCCTGTTACGAATAGCTGTCCCAAAAAGCAAAAGAGTGAAATAAAACTGTCTTATTACTGATTAAAATTGTTCTTTTGCTACTTGCTGTAAAAGAATCCATTCTTTATGGGGGAAAAAAATCAATTTGCAGGCCACTGTAGGGTTCCTTAAATAGGAACCAATATAATGCATCTTCTATTTCGAGTGCTAAAGATGGAATTGACTTCAATCAATATGACATGGCATGGCTGTTAATGCATGAATTGTTCTCTAATTGGTGCTGTTTTGTTTTCCTTTTATGTTAATGGAATAGACTATAATTTCATTCCATTTAACGGTTGGACATAGTTGCACCTAAGGTGATAAAGTTTGGGATAAGAATTCAATATTAAAAGAAAAATTAATATTAAAAAAGTAATCATTTTCTTAAAAAAAATAATTATGAAACTTTTTTTAGGAACTTTTTCTAATAAGTTTTTTTATTGGTAGTGTCAGTTTGACCGTTATAGTTGATTAAAATTAAAACATATTAAAAAAGTGTATAAAATAGACAATTTTTAATATAAATTTAGCGCTTAAAAAATAAAAAATTATCGATAATTTATTTTTTTTATACCATAAGAGATTTTTATTTATTTTTATTTATTTTAGGGAACCATGAATATCAATTAGCGTCACCCATTCAGGTTTAGATGTTGTGCGCCTTTGGGTTTACAACAATTTTTCTGTGGGTCATTTAATTATACGAAAATATAATAAATTCCTTACACGTGTAAATTAACCTTTCAATAAGAGCGCATGGAATCTTGCTTGATAATCACTTTCTTTTTAATACTATTTTTCGCTCATCACCATTCAAGAAAATAAATATTCAGAAAAAAGGATTTTTTAGGGAGAAAAAATATGTTTTTAAAGCTAAATTTAGTTATTCGTTGTACTAGGAAGTCTAGTTGTTTATTGAAGTAAGGAGTGTTCACGGAATTTATCTGAATGATCTGTGAAATTTAATCCAATTTAAAGTTTTGAATTAGATTGAAAAAAGTTTTGAGCTGAACACGGATTGAGATTTTCTCAATCCGAAGGTTTTGAATCGGATTGTGGATTGAACACTTTTCAATCCACGAATCTGAAACCATATATATAATTTAATGTATATGTGTATCTAATATTTTTCAGTTTAGGTTTTTATTTTTTCAAAAAATTAAAAACTTTGACTTGGTTAGTTGGTCATCGTTAATTTGATTGTAACAATTTAGACTGGGTTGAAGAACTTTATGTCATATTAATGCTATGTTTATTTGAGTTATAGATGTTACAAACTTTGAGTTGTGATAAAGAATGATTATAAATGTCGTAATCCATGAAATTTGTGAACTTAATCTGCAAAATCCGTGAATTCAATCTGCAAAATTCTAAAAGATTTTAGATTAGACATGGATTGAGAAAATAAAATTTTGGATCAGAAACTGATTAACCTCTAATCCGCAAATTCCAATCCGTGAACATCCCTCATTGAAATCTTGTTATTTATTCTGTTATGTAACGTAAGTTAGAATATTTTCAAGGAAATAACATATTTGAATTGAGAGTCGTATTATAAAAAAATGACATATATTATTCAATGATTAAAAACAATTATCCCTATTAATAAAATAAAATAATTTACTCCGCCGTAAAATATCTCATTCTCTATCATTATATTATAAATAAGAGTTTTTTTTTACAATATTCAAAAGTCAAGTCACTTTTTTACTCTGAAAAAATTTGATCACTTATTTTGTCTTATTCTTATTTTGTCTTACTATCTTCCTTTTTTTTTTTTTTTAATAAAAAACTTTTCTTAGTTTCTCTTTCTTTTTTTTTTTTCCTCTTAAAATGCATCTTCTAAACGTGTTATGAAATATTTTTATTCTAATTTATCCTTATTGAAATAATTTGTTCCAAGTATATCTCTAATTAAATTATTTTTCTAATCACTTAAAATATTATTTTATTAAAGTGAGCTTCATATATATTTTTTTACTAATCACTACAATATTATAATTTTTTCAAATACATTCATATTTAAATGTGTTTTTTCTTCTTATATGGAGACCATTTCTTAATATTAAAAAAAGTTAAACAAATTTTTAATAATTAAGAAATGGTTAAATGAATTTTTCAGTATTTCTCTCTTAATTTTCTCTATATCAAACGTCATTATATTTTTTATTTTATACTTTAAAATTTCTCTAACTTTTTTCTTTTCTATTGTTTCATTATCGCAAATATAATGTCAGTGTTAACTACTAATAAACAGTTGATTACGCTTAAACGTGTAAAAAAATAAACGGTTAATTGTAGCACAATTAGGACGGTCAATTTCACGAGAAGGCGATAAAAATAAACAAAAGAGATTAGTGGAACAAAAGTGTTAGAGAAGTAAGCAATCAACAAAGAAAAGAAATGAGTGTTTTTGTGATTTTAGAACAATTTAATTTTAGGACTATGCAATTTAAAATTGAAAAAATTCAATAATTAAAAGCGGTAAGGCATTAAGAATCCTCTAGATGCTTTGTTCACCTATTTGGATTTTGATTCATAAATTGACTCAATTGAAAGTTTCACATCCCAAACAATCAATCGAAAAATAAGATTTAAAGGACTTGTGAATAAAAATGTATTCGAGTAAATAAAATTCTTACGTTTAGAACTAAGAAAAATTGTCTTATAAAAAATCTAAAAGCGACAACATACCTCGGGGTAATACAGTAAAAGATTACTCATAAAATAATGTCTACCAATATATTGTATCATGCAACAATCACTACTCATAAAATAATGTCTACCAATATATTGTATCATGCAACAATCACTACTCATAAAATAATGTCTACCAATATATTGTATCATGTAATAATCAAATAAAAAGAGATTGACTAGATTTATATAAAAGTTGACAATAAAATATAATGATATGAGGAAGAAATATGATAAAAGAAAATTATTTACTCAAATATATAAAACTTACAAACTATTAGAGAATCAAAACCCAAATAAGCTCACTATACATATAAGATAATCTCTAACCTCACCAAAGAATTTTAGCCTAGCTTGCACATAATTATCACAAAATTCTAAAGAAAAAATATGAGAACAAAAACAAGACAAAAATAAAAGAAAAAGTATATAAACTTAGGCTAAAATTCACCAACCAATAACCTTGGTAAAGCCCCTATTTATAGAGTTTTTAGAGCTTGCCAAAAGTAACAATTAGCAACAAATTTAAGGAAAATTAAAGTAAAAACGTTTTTCAAATTAATTGAAATTTACGAAAGATTTAATTAAAAAAAATGAATATCGGAACTAAGTGGGATGGGGAGAACAACGGACACAAACGACAACAAAAAGGAAGAGCAAACGGCTATACACACGTGGCGAGCGGATTTGCCAAGAGGAGTAATTTGGCTGGAGAGGGAAGTTGCTGCACAACTGGAGCCCACGCGGAGGAAAGGCCTAACGCGCGTGTGGGGCGAACTTGCCCGGTGAGGAAGCAGTGCACGCCAAACGCGCGTGTGTGAGCTAGACAGTGACACATGGCGGGTGCTGATGAGACTCGCACGGCTCGGCTCGGCTCGACGGCGGATGGCTTGCTGATGGGCTTCTTGATGGGCCTCATTCTTTTTTTTTTCTTTTTACATTTGGCCCAAATGTCTTGGCCCAAATGTCTTATTTTCCTACAAAACAAAATAAATTAAATTTAAATTAAATACTTCCACATAAAATTAATTTCACAATAATATTTAATTAAAACCTAATTTATTTAACAATTATGAACAAATTAAGTGCATTTTCATGCGCTTATCAACAGTTAATTAAAATCTTATTACTAAAGAATCTAGAAAAATATTAATATAGTAAAATCAAAATTTCACACGTGAATAGAATTTATAAAGGCTTGTTTGAAAGGTATACTCAAACAATAATTTTTGATTTTGACGTTTGAAATTCAAATTTTTTTGTGAGAAGAAAACGCTATAACAGAATCAATAATTTGAGTTTGAGTATATGAAACAAATGAGCCTTAAAATTACTCACACGTGTGTAACATGTGGTACTAACTAGTTTTATATATAAATTAGAGAGTTTCTTTAGTAGTCATTGAAAAAATGGACTATCAGTAGTCTTTTACTTTTCAACAGTCAGATTTGCATTATAATCTATTTGTTATGCATAATTTTTCAATATGACGCGATTTTAATTAGATCTAACGATTAAAAAGTGAAATTACTGGTAGTTCGGCATACTGAATAAGGTCCATATAAATTAAGCTGAAAAGTGAAAAGTATATGCAAATCTACTATTCAGAAGAAGTCCTCTGAAGGGGGAAGAAAAACCATATTCTCAACAAAATCCTAAAACATTGAAATTACTATGAGTACGTTTAAAATTAATTTTTACTTGTTTTTAAAAAGGTTTTTACACGTCTTTTGAGGCACAAAAATAAAAACGGTCTGTAAACTATATTTGTTTAGTAAATATTTTAAAAACGAAAATAAAAACAAAAAACAGTGAGAATGGTTTTTGTGAATGAATTAAAAATGATTAAAAGTTGTTTTCCCTTTTATGTTTTCATTTTCTAGTACTTATGTTATTAATTAATAATTATAACCAAACACGATTTTACTTTTT